>NW_025206842.1:10499-12105 GCF_004010195.1 Chiloscyllium plagiosum | reverse complement strand
TCAGGGATGTTGTGTCAGGGTTTGGGGATTGTAAGTGATACTGTGGGTGGTGTAGTTGCGGAGAGTGTGTGAGATAGGTTTGGGTTATATATTTAATAGTTTAATATTTCCTGAGTTATGATTTAATTGATTTCATTGGAGCCCTCTGAATTCTGAATTTCAGAGAGTTCCAGGTGTAAAGGAATTACCCAGAAGAAAGTTCAGTTTCCCAGGTATGTCTTCCTACAGTGACTGATGAAATTGTAGTACTGCCTGGAATGTCTTCACATTTACACAGTGTGTCTCGACCTATCCACCATCTCCTGCATTTACAATGTAGACACTGCTCACCCTCAGAAGATTTGAAATTACTTTGAAATGTTTTGAATGTTCAGGAACTAATCAAAATCACCAGAATATCTCGATGTGTCTAATTGATCCAATGTAGCTGATTCAGGAATGAAATAGGGTGCCTCTAGTCCTGAAGAAGGGCTCATGCCCGAAACGTCGATTCTCCTGTTCCTTAGATGCTGCCTGACCTGCTGCGCTTTTCCAGCAACACATTTTCAGCTCTGATCTCCAGCATCTGCAGCCCTCACTTTCTCCCTCTAGTGGTGACATGTGTGTGGTCCTGCCAAAGAGAAGCTGTCTTCGCAGGTTGATAATGTAACTCTGTTTATCTGTACAATGAGCACATGAATTAGTACAAAGAACAAAGAAAATGACACCACAGGAACGGCCCTTCGGCCCACCAAGCTTCCGCCAACCCAGATTCTCTATCTAAACCTGTTGCCTATTTTCTAAGAATCTGTATCCATCTGCTCCCTGCCCATTCATGTATCTGTCTAGATACATCTTAAATGACACTATCATGCCCACCCCATTACCTCTGCTGGCAACATGTTCCAATCACCCACCACACTCTGCATCAAGAACATTCCTCGCGTATCTCCCTTAAACTTTTCTCCTCTCACTTTGAACTCATGACCTCCACTAATTGAGCCCCCCACTCAATAAACTTCTTGTTATCCACCCTGTCTACATCTCTCATGATTTTGTAGACCTCAATCGGGTTCCCCCCTCAACCTCTGTCTTTCTAATGAAAATAATCCTATTTTATTCAACATCTCTTCATAACTAGAGCCCTCCATCCTGGTGAACCTCGTCTGCACCATCTCTTAAGTATCCACATCCTTTTGGTAATGTGGTGACCAGAACTGTACGCAGTATTGCAAATGTGACTGAACCAAAGTCGTATACAAATGTGACATGACCTGTCAACTCTTGTATACAATAGCTGAAAATGTGTTGCTGGAAAAGCGCAGCAGGTCAGGCAGCATCCAAGGAGCAGGAGAATCAATGTTTCGGGCACAAGCCCTTCTTCAGGAATGAGGAAAGTGTGTCCAGCAGGCTAAGATAAAAGGTAGGGAGGAGGGACTTGGGGGAGGGGTGTTGGGAATGCAATAGGTGGAGGGAGGTCAAGGTGAGGGTGATAGGCCGGAGTGGGGTGGGGCGGAGAGGTCAGGAAGAAGATTGTAGGTTAGGAAGGCGGTGCTGAGTTCGAGGGAGGAAGAGCGCCTCATCTTCTGCCTGGGAACCCTCCAACCACAAGGGGTGAACTCAGATT
>NW_025206842.1:0-10444 GCF_004010195.1 Chiloscyllium plagiosum | reverse complement strand
ATCCCTTGGGGCCTTGGAGGGAAGTAAGGGGGGAGGTGTGGGCGCACGTTTTGCATTTCTTGCGGTTGCAGGGGAAGGTGCCGGGAGTGGAGGTTGGGTTGGTGGGGAGTGTGGACCTGACGAGGGAGTCACGGAGGAGTGGTCTTTTCGGAACGCTGATAGGGGAGGGGAGGGAAATATATGGAATAGTGTAGGTTAGATGGGCCTCAGAGCAGTTTCACAGTTCGGCGCAACATCGAGGGCCAAAGGGCCTGTAAAGTGCTGTATTGTTCTATGTTCTATGCTACCAATCCACATTCCCTAGCTCCTACCGAATTTTGCTATAGCTGGACTTCCCACAATTTAGCACTCTCATCTTTGTCCACGGGTGTTCTAAAACATAATGAATTGTGATCACTATTCCCACAGTAATCCCCTACTGAAACAGCAACCACCCAGCTGGGCTGATTCCCCAACAGCAGGTCCAGAATGACCCTTTCCCAAGTTGGGGTATTTACACACTTGCTCAACAAAACTTTCCTGGATGCTCCTTACAAAATCTGCTCCATCTAAACCTCTAACACTGAGTAAATCCCAGGCAATGTTGGAAAAATTAAAATCTCCCACCACTACCACCCTGTTGCTCCTAAATCTTTCCATAATCTGTCTACATATTTGTGCCTCTATCTTACGCTCGTTGTTGGGAGGCCTGTAGTACAGTCCCAACATCGTTACAACATCCTTCGTATTTCTGAGTTCTATCCATATTGCCTCTCTGACCAGTAATGGAACTCTGCCACCCCTTTTACCTCCCTCTCCATCTCGCCTGAAGCATCAATATCCTGGGATATTTAGTTGCTAATCATGCCCTTTCCTCAACCAAGTCTCAGTAATAACAATAACATCATATTCCCAGGTACTAATCCAAGCCCTAAGTTCATCTGCCTTACCTACTACACCTCTTGCATTAAAATAAATACACCTCATAACACCTGTCCCCTCTGCATTCATCATCTGCTCCCTGCCTACTCATCCCCTTAGTCACGCTGACTCTATTATTTAGTTCCTTACAGGCTTTAGTTACCAACACCTTCCTGTCCATTAACCTCCTCATTTGGTTCCCATCCCTATGCCCTATTAGTTTAAACCTTCCCCAACAGAGTTAGCAAAAGCATCCCCAAGGACATTGGTTCCAATTCAGCCCAGGGTGTAGACTGTCCAATTTGTAATAGTCCCATCTCACCCAGGAATGGTCCCAATGTCCCCGAAATCTGAACCCCTCCCTCCTGCACCATCTCTCAAGCCTTGCATTCATCCTGCTTATTCTTTCATTTCTACTCTGACTAGCACGTGGCACTGGTAGCAATCCTGGCATTTCCACCTCTGAGGTCCTGCTTTTTAACTTGGCTCTTCACTCCATAAATTCTTCTTGTAGGACCTCATCTGTTTTGTAGCGTTGGTGCCTAAATGTACCACGACAACTGGCTGTTCACCCTCCCACTCTAGAATGTTCTGCAGCCAATCTGACACATCCCTGACCCATACACCTGGGAGGCAACATACCATTCAGGAGTCTCATTTTCAACCACAGAACCACCTACCTATGCCTCTTACAATTGAATCCCCTCTGATTATAGCCCTTCCACTCTTTCTCCCACCCTTCTGTACAGCAGAGCCAGCCACGCTGCTATAAACCTGGCTAATGCTGCCTTCTCCTGGTGAGCCATCTCCCCCAACAGTATCCAAGACAGTATACCTGTTTTGGAGGGAGATGACCACAGGGGACACCTGCACTGCCTTCCTGCTCTTTCTCTGTCTTTTGGTCACCCATTCCCTTTCTCCCTCAGCAATCCTTATCTCTGGTGTGTCAAATTCGCTAAACGTGCTATCCACGATCCCCCTCAATGTCACGGATGCTCCAAAGTGAGTCCATCCACAGCTCCACAGCCATCATGTGGTCTAACAAGAGCTGCAGCTGGACACACTTCCTGCACGTGAAGGAGCCAGGGAAATCAGCCGTGTCCCTGAGCTCCCACGCTGAGCTAGAGGAGCATAACATGAGTCTGGGATCTCCTGCCATTTTTAATCTTAAGCTTAACTTAGTCCAATTATAGTATCAAATAATTGATAAATGAAAAAAGAAAAACAAATTACCAATCACATGATAAAAATGAAATAGAAAATCCTTACCTTATCAACACACAACAGAGAGTGTTTTTGGGTTAGGGGAGGAGGGCGGGTGGGAGACACTGTATGTGTAGTGTCTTGTGTTTTGCCGCTGGCCAAACGTATCAGTTCACTCACCTTCTCCGAGCACAATTCGACTGCTCCCAGTCAGCTCTGCTGCCGACACGAAAAAGTTTACCTTACCAGCAGCCCTCTTTTCCTCGCTCTCACTGCTCCCACTGCTACTGCAAAATGGAGGCCACTGACTCTCGAAGTAAGTCCTTTTAGAGGGAAATTTACCTTCCCGGCAGCCCCTGGGTCCTCACTCTCACCACAGGATGAGGCAATTCAGCCCCTCTCTGTCGTTCAGTAAGACCATGGCTGATCTGTTTGTGGCCTCATCTTCACTTTCTTTTCTCACCCTGCCACCATTTGACTCCCTTATTGATCAAAAAACTATCAATCTTAGCTGTACCAATATTCAATGACACAGCCTCCAGCATTGTCCAGAGAACACAGAGTTTCATAAACAAACAATCTCTGAGAGAAACAAATTCTCCTCATCTTGCCTTATATAGGAGGCCTCTTCCTGCTAAACTGTGACTCTGGATGTAAGCAAAATCTCTCTCCCTGTCTCTTTAATTGGAAAAGAAAGAACACTTGAAGATGCACAAGTTCAAACATTCAAACCAAGATCTAAGTCCAATTGACCAGCTACCAAGTTGAAAGAAGGACTTATGCCCGAAATGTCAATTCTCCTGCTCCTTGGATGCTGCCTGACCTGCTGTGCTTTTCCAACAACACACTTTTTGACTCTAACTCTCCAGCATCTGCAGTCCTCACTTTCTCCGTACGTTTTACCGACACATGTTCGAGGATTTGTTTGTTGTGGTGTTTATGTTTCTTGTTCCTTGATGAAACCTTGTCTTCTACACTAAATAGTCACAGTTGATAATAATCCGAGATTACTTTGGTCAGATTTCATTCTTGTGGCAACTTGTGAAATAGTGGGCCCTGATTCCAGTGCACTCTCCCTATTACGGCCATGACAGTGGGATTGGTGGGGAACTAGTCTGAAGATTTTCTGAAAGGGACAGACTAGAAACACAGAATATTGTAGTGCAGATGGAGGCCATTTGGCCCATTGTGCCTCTACTGGCTCTGTTTCCATGATCCAATCCCCTGTCTTTTCCCCATATCCCTGCACTCCATTTCTATCCAAATAATCATCCAATGCCTCTTGAATGTTTCAATTGAATCTGCTTCCTCTACATTTCCAGACCCTAACTACTCACTGTGTGAAAATGGTATTTTCTCACATCACCCTTGCTTCATATACACGTCTCTTCAATCTATGCCCTCCTGTTCTTTTATCTTTTACGAGTGGGATCAGCTTCCCACGATATACTCTGTCCAGCCCAGTCATGGTTTTGAAACATGTATCAAACCTCCTCTGAACCTTCTTCTCCCCAAGGACAACATCTCAACTTCTTTGAGCTATCCTCATTACTGAGGTTTCTCGTTCCGAGAATCATTCCAGTAAACTCCTTCCACACGCTCTCCAGTGTATTCACATCCATCCTATAGTGTGGCACCTACAACTGGACACAATACTCCAGCTGATGTCTAACACGTGCCTTGTACAAGTTCAACATCCCTTCCTTGCTCTATTGCTCTCTGTCCCTGGTAATAAAGCTGAGGACACTGTCTACTTGATTAACTGCTCTCTCCAAATGTTCTGCTGCCATCAATGACCTGTGCACAGCAGCACCCAGCTCCCTCGGCTTCTGCACCCCCTTCAGAATTGCACCCTCTATTTCAGAGTCTTTCAATCTTCTTCCCACTAAACTGCATCACCTCTTAGTTCTCTATATTGAACCTCATCTTCCACCTATCTGCCCATGCACGAACTTATCAATGTCCTGTTTGGAGCTCCACACCATCTTCCCCACAGTTTACAATTCTTCCAAGTTTTGTGTCATCTGCAAACTTGCACACCTAGAACCAGATCATTTTTTTTCCTTGGAATGTAGGAGGCTGAGGGGCGATCTTATGAAATCATGAGTGCCCCCACTCTCACTCTACCCTCACTCTCTCCAAAATTCTTGGAGGCAGCTCATCCAGTCCCAGTCCCTTTTCAACTGTAAGTCTGATCAATTTATCGACCGCTTCCTCATTGTTAATTGTGAACCTTTCTAGTTACAGTTTCCTGCTCTGTCACCATGGCCTGGACAGCATCCACCTAGTTTGTAAAGACAGATGCAATTTAACACATCAGCCATGCCCACTGCCTCCAGGTGTTAAGCCACATTTTGGTCTCTGATTGCCCCTAATTAGCCTTTACCCACTCTCTTACTCTTTATCTGCTTAGCAAAGACTTTGGGGTTTGCATTGACTTTAGCTGCTAGGTTAGTCTCATAGTTTCTCCTTGCCTCTCTGATTTTCTTTACCATCTCCCCCCAGGCCTTTTGATATGACTCTTGGTATACTCTGCCTTACATCAGTTATAAGCACACCTTTTCCTTTCTAATGTTAATTTTTAACACCTTTGTCATCCAAGGAAGTCTGGATTTGCTTGTCCTACCTTTCCCATCTGAGGGAAGATACCTTAGTTGAACACGTTAGTACTGAGGAAATGACTATCTTCCTCTGTGTCAGGTCTGACTCCAATCAGTGCAGGGTTTGTCCCTGATTTCCATTAATTCCAGTTTTCTTCTGGCTTGTTGGTCAAATGCAGCCTCGCGGTCAAGAGCTGTCACTCTCGTCTCACCTCTGGAATTCAGCTCTTTTGTCCATGCTTGAACCAAGGCTATAATGAGGTCAGGAGCTGAGTAGCCCTTGTGAAACCTACACTGGACATCACTGAGCAGGTTATTGCTTGACAGCACTGTTAATGACCCCTTCCATCACTTTACTGGTGATCAAGAGTAGACTGTTTGGGCGGTAATCAGTGGGTTGGATTTGCCCTGCTTTTTGTGTACAGGACATACCTGGGCAATTTTCCGTATTGTTGGGTAGAGGCCAGTGTTATCACTGTGCCAGAGCAGCTTGGCTACGGGAATGGCAAGTTGTGGATCACCAGTATTATTGCCGGAATGTTGTCAGGGCCCATAGTCTTTCCAATTTCCAGTGCCCCCAACCATTTCTTGGTTTCACAAGAAGTGAATCGAACTGGCTAAAGACTAGTAACTGTCATGCTGGGCACCACTGGAGGAAGCTGAGATGGATCATCCCCTTGGCACTTCGATTGCTGCGAAAGCTTCAGCCTTATCTTTTGCCCTGATGTGCTGGGCTCTTCCATCATTGGGAAAGGGGTATTTGTGGACCTGCATCCTCCATTGAGTTGTTTAATTGTCCACCACCATTCGCAACTTGATGTACAGGACTACAGAGCTTAGACCTGATCCATTGGTTGAGGAATTGCTTAGCTCTATCTATCGCCTGCTCCTGAGGTAGTTTGGCACGCAAGTGAGTGAGTCCAGGAGCAGCACGAGGAGGAGTGATTCCAGGAGCAGTGTGAGGGGGAGTGCGTCTCGGAGCAGTGTGAGGGGGAGTGAGTCCAGGTGCAGTGTGAGGGGGAGTGAGTCTCGGAGCAGTGTGAGGGGAAGTGAGGGCAGTGAGTCCGGGAGCAGTGTGAGGGGGAATGAGGGCAGTGAGTCCAGGAGTAACGTGAGGAGGAGTGAGTCTGGGAGCAGCGTGAGGGGGTTTGAGTCTGGGAGCAGCGTGAGGGGGAGTGAGGAGGGGTGAGTCCGGGAGCAGTGTGAGGGGATTTGAGTCCAGGAGCAGTGCGAGGGGGAGTGAGTCGAGGAGCAGAGCGAGGGAGGGTGAGTCTGGGAGCAGTGTGAGTGGGAGTGAGGGGAGTGAGTCCAGGAGCAGTGTGAGGGAGTGTGAGTCCAGGAGCAGCACGAGGGGGAGTGTGTCCCAGAGCAGTGTGAGGGGTAGAGAGTCCAGGAGCAGCACGAGGGGGAGTGAGTCCAGGAGCAGTTTGAGGGCGAGTGAGTCTCGGAGCAGTGTGAGGGGGAGTGAGTCCAGGAGCAGTGTGAGAGGGAGTGAGTCCAGGAGCAGAGTGAGGGGGAGTGAGTCCGGGAGCAGTGTGAGGAGGAGTGAGTCTAGAAGCAGCACGAGGGGGAGTGAGTCCAGGAGCAGTATGAGGGGGAGTGAGTCCAGGAGAAGCACGAGGGCGAGTGAGTCTAGGAGCAGCACGAGGGGGAGTGAGTCCAGGAGCAGTGTGAGAGGGATTGAGTCCAGGAGCAGAGTGAGGGGGAGTGAGTCCGGGAGCATTGTGAGGAGGAGTGAGTCTAGGAGCAGCACGAGGGGGAGTGAGTCCAGCAGCAGTGTGAGGGGGAGTGAGTCCAGGAGCAGTGTGAGGGGAGTAGGGACAGGAGCAGTACGAGGAGGAGTAAGGATAGGAGCAGTGCGAAGGAGAGTGAGTCCCAGAGCAGCGTGAGGGGGAGTGAGTCCCGGAGCATGAGGGGGAGTGAGTCCAGGAGCAGCGTGAGGAGGAGTGAGTTCAGGAGCAGCACAAGAGGGAGTGAGTCCAGGAGCAGCGTGAGCAGGAGTTAGTCCGGGAGCAGTGTGAGGAGGAGTGAGTCGGGGAGCAGTGTGAGGGGGAGTGAGTCTGGGAGCAGTGTGAGAGGGAGTGAGTCTCGGAGCAGCGTGAGGGGGAGTGAGTCCAGGAGCACGAGGAGGAGAGAGTCCAGGAGCAGTGTGAGGGGGAGTGAGTCTCGGAGTAGAGTAGCTCAAAGGGAAACAAGTCCAGGAGCAGCACAATTTTTCTCAGTACAATTGAATGCCTGTGTGGAGCGGCCTGGAGGCTTGGAGCAGAGCGGGACAAATGTGTGTCTGGTGCTGGCAGTCAGACCACGTACTGAGCTGCTGCTATTAGAAATTCTTTACTGGCCTGTAATGCCATTCGTTTAACTATATTATGACTATCTTATTACTAATGTATTTTTTAGACACTAATTAATGCTACTACGTTTCCTTCTAATGCTTTTAAAATTTGTACCTAAGTACTTGTACCTAAGATGGTGCCATTAAAGACAGCCATTATAAAATCTTTTCGCCGTACATCTCTACTGGAGTACAAGTGACAATAAAGGATATTCTATTCTATTCCAACTCCGATCTATTTGAGTTTTAGCGGTTCGGGTAAATTCCACCTTTCGTATTGAGTTATTTACTCACATTTCTGCAATGTTTCCTGTGGTACGTGGACTTCCTATTTTCATTCCTATCTCAGTGGAAGAAGAATTGTGCATGATTCACCCCCCACACTCGCTAGCCTCGGAAACTGTGCGGTTTGGACAGTCGCCAGTATAGTATAGGATACCCCCCACAGTCCAGTGTGGGACAGTCTCTGTACATGCCACTCTTCATTATGGGACACTGTACTCTTTTGGGACATTCCCCTCTATGGGACACTTAACAGATTGGACATTCTCCAGTGAGACACTCTTCAGTGTGGGGCACATTCCCAGTAGAGGACACAGTCCATTGTGGGAACAGTATAGTGTAGGACACCCTGCAGTATGTGACACTGTGCCACATGTGACAACCTCTAGTGCAGGACATTCTCCATTATTGGACACTGTCCTGTACAGAATATTAGAGACAGGACACTATCCAATGTGTGACACTGTCCAGTATAGGAACTCTCCAGTATATGGGAACTCTGCAGTTCAGGACACTGTCCAAAATGGGACAGTCTCCACTACGCAACACAATGGAGAATGTCCGACATTCTCACAGAACAGTATGGAGAATGGGACTCTCACTAGTGCAGGACACTGTCCTCCATGGGACACTCTCCAATACAGGACACTTTCCAGTACAGGACCCTCTCTCATGTTACCTGAAAAGAGTACTTTTACTCAGCTGTTCTTCCCTTGTGTGACAGACAGAGAGTTTACTCAGGCTTTAATTAATCAAATCCTTATTTATTTAATCCTTTAGTTAGAAATGCCCAATACAAACCATACACTCATTGCTTCATCTAACTTTAACTTACTATTAATCTAAATTTAACTTGGCTTGAAATATCCAATGTAACAGCTCTATAAGTTGCTCAGTATCATAGATGTTTTAACCATTACCCTGAAGTGCTTTTGGATGTTTTATTACATTAAAAGGTACTACATAAATATAAGTTGTTGTTTAAAGAGCGGGTGGGGGATGGGGTCTAATTACAAAACAGCTCCCCGAAACTGGCCCACACAAGTGGATAAGTGGTAAAGAAAGCGTTTAGCATACTTGTCTTTATTGGTCGGGGAACTGAGTACAAGAGTCAGGATTTCATGTTGCAGCTTTATAAGGCTTTGGTTAGGCTGCAGTTAGAACACTGCATTCATTTCTGGTTGCAACATTACAGGAAGGATGTGGAGGCCTTGGAGAGGTTCAGAAGAGGTATTCCAGGAAGCTGCCTGGATTAGAGGGTACGAGCTATAAGGAGAAGCTGAAAAATCTCAATTTGTTTTCTCTGGCGCAGCGGAGGCTGAGGAAAGACTTGATAGAAATCTATAAAATTTGAGATGCATAGATTGGGTTGACGGTCAGAATTGTTTTTTCCCAGAGTTGAAATGTCTAATACTTGGGGTGGGGGAATGCCTTTAAGGTAAAAGGAGGAATGTTCAAAGGATATGTCTGGGGCAAGTCTTTTACACAGAGAGTGATAAGTGCCCAGACCTTGCTAGCAGGGGCGGTGGTGGAGGTAGATACAATAGTGGCATTTAAGGGGCTTTTAGATAAGCACATGAATAAGCAAGGAATGGGGGGATATGGACCATGGGCAAGCAGAAGGGATTAGTTTAATTTGATGTCATGTTTGGCTCAACGTTATAGGCCAAACGACCCGTTCCTGTGCTGTACTGTTCTGTGTTCGTAAATGTTGGTCTCAAGTGGTCACTCCTGCAAAATCCTTTGTGCTGGTAACTTGTAACCCAAAATGTGCTCACCCTTCTAGAAACTTCTCTAACACTCAACCAATGAATTGACCAAACCTGATCACAATGTTTGATCATAGACCATAGAGTTTACCGGTGAACAACTTCCAGATGTTTATACACAAACAGTCATATGCCATGCTCCATATAAAGTAATACAGTATTAGTCTAGTAGTATGTCTAGCAGACAATGATAAAACCTCCCTTATTTTGTCAACAAAAGAAACTGCACATCACAGCTTACAGGGTAGGCCACACCATGTCCTGGTTCCAGTTTAAACTGTGGTCAGAGTTTGGCCAAAATTCTCAGCATGCTTGATTGTAGCTCTTAACCAGTCTCATAGCCATTTCTGCTGTTGGCCACCTGACCACACAAGTATGGGACTCTCACCAGTACAGGGCACTGTCCAGTACAGGACACTCTGCAGAGAAGAAAGCACTCCAGAATGAGACAGAGTTAAAACAGTACACTGTACACTCCAGCATGGGACTCTCTCCAGAACAGAGCACTGTCCAGTATATAACACTCTCCTGAATGGAATACTGTCCAGTATTTGACATTCTCCAGTACAAGACAATGTCCAGTACAGACACTCTCCATTATGGAACATTTCCAGTACAGGAATCTGAACAATATGGGATACCCTCCAGTATGGGACACTGTCCACATTGAGTACCGTCCAGTATGAGACACTCTCCAGTATCAGACATTGTCTAGTATGGGACATTTTCCATATGGAGCAATGTCCAGTGTGGGCTGTTCTCCAGTATGGAGTACTGTGCAGTCTGGAACATAGTCCAGTATATGACACTCTCCAGTATACAACACTATCCAGCACAGGACACTCTTGGTATGGAGTATTGACCAGTGTGACTCCCTAATGGAATATTGTCCACTGGTAGGAGAATATGCGGACTGCGAATGCTGAAGATCAGAGTCAAAAAGTGTGGTGCTGGAAAAGCACAGCCGTTCAGGCAACATCCGAGGAGCAGGAGAGTCAATGTTTCGAATATGAGCTCTTCATCGGGAATGGGGGCATTCCTGATAAAGGGCTGATGCTCAAAATGTTGACTCTCCAGCTCCACGGATGCTGCCTGAGTGGCTGTGCTTTTCCAGCACCACACTTTTCGACTATTGTCCACTGCTGGGCACCATTGACGATGAGACACTGCCCTTTCTCGTAAACTGTCTAAAGTTTGCAAGTCTTAGCTCCTGGTACTGGACAGGAGACAGACATTTAGAAATTAAGATTGGTTAAGTTTTAACAGGGACATGGTAAAGAGTGTGAGGTGTATTTAAACTTTTCTTGCCGATGAGATAAGAATTTATTGTGACCGGTTTTTCCTTCCAAAGTGTC
>NW_025206841.1:0-12102 GCF_004010195.1 Chiloscyllium plagiosum | reverse complement strand
TCAATTTGCATAACACAACAATTATAATCCTTTAACCTCTCTGGACAAAGCATTTCAGATAGTAATGGTCAATTAATGAAAAATAAATAAATAAAAAATAATGAAGAGAGATGTGCATTGCGGCATTGAAGGAAATACCAAGCCAAGTTCTCAATGGTTCAACAATAATTTGTATTTATATGATATATAAATAATATAATATAACAACCTTAATATAATATAACAACCCAATCTACTTCACTGGAATATTACAAACCAGAATGCAATGGTAAACCACCGAAGGAGATAGATATTGGGGCCCATGACCAAAGTTTTGGTGAAAGAGGTTGGTTTTAAACAGTGGTTTTAACAGATGGGAAAATGTAGGGAGGCTGAGAAATTTAGTGAAGGCATTCAAAACTCTAGGGTCAAGGCAATTGAAGGCACAGCCACAGCTACCAATCACTGCAATTTAAATCAGAGATGCTTAGGCAATCAGAATCAGAGAGCACAGATATGTTTTGTGGAGCTTGAGGAGATTATAGAAATATGGAATGGCAAGACTAGAGAGAAAACAAGCAGAGAACTTCAAAGTCAAGGATGTAACCAATGCTTGACCACGAGCCATTGCAGATCAGCGAACATGGGTGAAAGGTTGGATAAGGTCAAGTTTACAGAATGACAAAAGCCAACCAAATGTAGATTAGAATAGTCAAGTAATGAAGATATATTAGAAATTAACTCAAGTTTTAATACCCTCAAAACAAAACTATTGGAATGACAATACTTGGATGGGATAACAGTGCCTAGCCTTGGAAGAAGCTAATGGACAGAGGAGGTCAGAGTGTAACTCCGATATCCAAAACAAACAGCAGTTCTACAAAGATGTGCTAGCCTAGGAGAAAGCGAGGACTGCAGATGCTGGAGATCAGAGTTGAAGAGTGTGGTGCTGGAAAAGCACAGCCAGTCAGGCAGCATCCAAGGAGCAGGAGAATTGACGTTTTGAGCATAAGTCCTCAGCCAGGATGCCTGCAGACTTACGAAAGTTCAGTGTGCATCAGAATAAATGCTGTTTCATCAAATAACACCACGGTTCAACAGCTGATAAAGAATAAAAACAGGAAATGAATATTGTGAATAACTTGTTAACAAGTCCCAAAAATAACTGCTTAGACATAAAGATGTGATGGTGGAATCAATACAAATAACCAAACTTCTGAGAATTAAATCTGGTAGCAAAAGTGGACAGTTGCTAGCAGAGAGAAAGCTTGAGATATGCAAGGGTAAAGGTGAAGTAAGAATGATTGCATGCAGAGTTTGGCCCTGATCAAAGCTCAACAAGTTAACAAAGGCAAATGATACTACCAGGTGGGGAATTTCAACCCAAGATTGAAATTAAAAAGTTGATGCTTTACAAGGTGTTTTGAAATGAACATTTATCAGACACTAACTATCAACACAGTATTTATCCTTGGGGAAGAAGGGATATAAAATAAGAGACATTGAGAGAGCTCAGTACAGTAAGAAGTGGAAAATCACTCTCAATGAGGACTCCAGTAAACACTCTTGGTGGTTTCAGAGGACTTGGGCACTGAGAAGAGGAGTGAAAGAACAGCACACTGTTGAGTGACCAACCTTTCTATCTAGTCTGGACCAGGGTACAGGTTACTTGACAAGATCATATGTTTTTCTAGATAATTACTAAGTCATATCCAGTTGTAAACTCAATGTCCTACAATTTTGATTATATTCAATTTTGACTGAATGACTAGATAGGGATAACTCTCAGAAATGTATCTGCAAAAATTACAATTATTCCCATTTAGGATACCAGTCTGTACTTTTGAATGCGAGAGAGGAGGGGAGTGAGAGAGGGAGGAGAGCACGAGAAAGAAAGATCTAAAGCACTTTCAAATCACTGTGTATAAGTTTTGGCACAGATGCTGATTGAGAAAAACCGTGAAAATAGCTCAGCAAATAGTTAACATTTTGAGTTCAAAAGTGATTCTTCTTCAGTTCCAAAGAAGAATAGTCTTTGGTCTCTTATTTACTCCACAAATGCTACCCGACCTGACTTTCTCCAATTTCCAGTAACTGCAGGATTTTGCTTTTAACTAAATCTTTCATTGTGCTAAAGGAAGGATTCAGATCAAGAAGATGCTGCTGTTCCACTCTGAATTACACAACTGTACAAGCAGATATAGGGCTGTGAAAGTCAAAGTTCAAGAAATTCAACGTTTGACAGTTGAAAATGAATAAATAATGTCACTGAAACAAATGGACATCGAGGCATCAAGGCAAGAGTGACTGAATGTCTTATGATGCTCAAGCTAATTAATAACCGCATCCAGTCCACAACAGAGGGAAAAGTCTTGTAAAACATTAGACTGTCCACTGTAAGCTGTTGATTATTACATGAACTTACCAAATAAAGCAATGTTGGAAGAATTTGAATTTCGCAGCAAATACCCAAAACTGCAAGACTTTCTTCAGACAAAGCTAAACAAATAGAGGCATGTTAGACACAAAGTAATCCAAATACAGTTTTAACTGTAGCTTTGTAATCAATAACAAAGCTTGGTAAATTTGACAAAATTGAAGATTATTTTAAGGAAATGTTGTTCCCATCAATAAAAGCTTCACTTTAGTAATTATACCATACAAAAATAACTTAATTTTAAAAATTGAGGTAATTCTTTGAATTTTCTGCCAAAAGTTTAAACTAATTCTGTCTAAACACAATCCCACGTTCAGCAGCTTATAGTCTTTGACCAACGATTGACTAGTTTTGACAGAAGCCAATAGATAAATTATGATAACTTACTGAGTGAGAATTGTTATTTACAAAGTTATTTATTTGCCTGTAAAATCTGTAGTTCACCCAATCCCTCAAACTCCACGAGAAACAGTTAAAAGGAAATTACATTGTTTCTCCAGGAATTCTTCTAATTTCCAGTCAGGGAACAACACCGAGAGCAATTACAGACCAATAATCTACAAAAAATATCCACCATGTTTTTATTTACTTGTCAATATTTCAGAAATATTCTGAGGCATGAAATGTCTTTCTTACCATCCAAAGCCTAAAAAGGTTGCTTGACCACGAGCCATTGCAGATCAGTGAACATGGGTGAAAGGTTGGATAAGGTCAAGTTTACAGAATGACAAAAGCCAACCAAATGTAAATTAGAATAGTCAAGTAATAAAGATATATTAGAAATTAACTCAAGCTTTAATACCCTCAAAACAAAACTATTGGAATGACAATACTTGGATGGGATAATGGTGCCTAGCCTTGGAAGAAGCTAATGGACAGAGGAGGTTAGAGTGTAACTCCGATATCCAAAACAAACAGCAGTTCTACAAAGATGTGCTAGCCTAGGAGAAAGCGAGGACTGCAGATGCTGGAGATCAGAGTTGAAGAGTGTGGTGCTGGAAAAGCACAGCCAGTCAGGCAGCATCCAAGGAGCAGGAGAATTGACGTTTTGAGCATAAGTCCTCAGCCAGGATGCCTGCAGACTTACGAAAGTTCAGTGTGCATCAGAATAAATGCTGTTTCATCAAATAACACCACGGTTCAACAGCTGATAAAGAATAAAAACAGGAAATGAATATTGTGAATAACTTGTTAACAAGTCCCAAAAATAACTGCTTAGACATAAAGATGTGATGGTGGAATCAATACAAATAACCAAACTTCTGAGAATTAAATCTGGTAGCAAAAGTGGACAGTTGCTAGCAGAGAGAAAGCTTGAGATATGCAAGGGTAAAGGTGAAGTAAGAATGATTGCACGCAGAGTTTGGCCCTGATCAAAGCTCAACAAGTTAACAAAGGCAAATGATACTACCAGGTGGGGAATTTCAACCCAAGATTGAAATTAAAAAGTTGATGCTTTACAAGGTGTTTTGAAATGAACATTTATCAGACGCTAACTATCAACAAAGTATTTATCCTTGGGGAAGAAGGGATATAAAATAAGAGACATTGAGAGAGCTCAGTACAGTAAGAAGTGGAAAATCACTCTCAACGAGGACTCCAGTAAACACTCTTGGTGGTTTCAGAGGACTTGGGCACTGAGAAGAGGAGTGAAAGAACAGCACGCTGTTGAGTGACCAACCTTTCTCTCTAGTCTGGACCAGGGTACAGGTTACTTGACAAGATCATACGTTTTTCCAGATAATTACTAAGTCATATCCATTTGTAAACTCAATGTCCTACAATTTTGATTACATTCAATTTTGACTGAATGACTAGATAGGGATAACTCTCAGAAATGTATCTGCAAAAATTATAATTATTCCCATTTAGGATACCAGTCTGTACTTTTGAATGCGAGAGAGGAAGGGAGTGAGAGAGGGAGGACAGCACGAGAAAGAAAGATCTAAAGCACTTTCAAATCACTGTGTATAAGTTTTGGCACAGATGCTGATTGAGAAAAACCGTGAAAATAGCTCAGCAAATAGTTAACATTTTGAGTTCAAAAGTGATTCTTCTTCAGTTCCAAAGAAGAATAGTCTTTGGTCTCTTATTTACTCCACAAATGCTGCCCGACCTGACTTTCTCCAATTTCCAAAAACTGCAGGATTTTGCTTTTAACTAAATCTTTCATTGTGGTAAAGGAAGGATTCAGATCAAGAAGATGCCGCTGTTCCACTCTGAATTACACAACTGTACAAGCAGATATAGGACTGTGAAAGTCAAAGTTCAAGAAATTCAACGTCTGACAGTTGAAAATGAATAAATAATGTCACTGAAACAAATGGACATCGAGGCATCAAGGCAAGAGTGACTGAATGTCTTATGATGCTCAAGCAAATAATAACCCCATCCAGTCCACAACAGAGGGAAAAGTATTGTAAAACATTAGACAGTCCACTGTAAGCTGTTGATTATTACATGAACTTACCAAATAAAGCAATGTTGGAAGAATTTGAATTTCGCAGCAAATACCCAAAACTGCAAGACTTTCTTCAGACAAAGCTAAACAAATAGAGGCATGTTAGATACAAAGTAATCCAAATACAGTTTTAACTGTAGCTTTGTAATCAATAACAAAGCTTGGTAAATTTGACAAAATTGAAGATTATTTTAAGGAAATATTGTTCCCATCAATAAAAGCTTCACTTTAGTAATTATACCATACAAAAATAACTTAAATTAAAAAATTGAGGTAATTCTTTGAATTTTCTGCCAAAAGTTTAAACTAATTCTGTCTAAACACAATCCCACGTTCAGCAGCTTATAGTTTTTGACCAAAGATTGACTAGTTTTGACAGAAGCCAATAGATAAATTATGATAACTTACTGAGTGAGAATTGTTATTTACAAAGTTATTTATTTGCCTGTAAAATCTGTAGTTCACCCAATCCCTCAAACTCCACGAGAAACAGTTAAAAGGAAATTACATTGTTTCTCCAGGAATTCTTCTAATTTCCAGTCAGGGAACACCGAGAGCAATTCCAGACCAATAATCTACAAAAAATATCCACGATGTTTTTATTTACTTGTCAATATTTCAGAAATATTTTGAGGCATGAAATGTCTTTCTTACCATCCAAAGCACTAAAAAGGTAGAATGCAGCTGTAAATAGCTCAGATCTTGCAGCATCTTTATTTTCTGAAGAGCCATCCTCATTTGGGCAAGTATAACCCAAAATGTGTAGCAGATCCTTGACATTTTGAGCCTCAGTTGCCTCCAGCTCTTGCAGTCCTATTAGATTTGGATGTTCCTCTGAAGAAAGGTTATCCAACTACAGAATACCAAACAAAAAAGAAAAAAATTCTGGTACAAAGCCAAGCACTTTCTGACCAGTGATAGGTACAATCACTTTCATTGTTTGAAAGTTGCTTACTCTCATACCATCTCACCTGGCCAAATGACGGTTAGCATTGTATCAAATGGGCAGACTAGAATTTGCCTTTACAAAGCCTTCACATCCAGCACTTTAAGGGGGAGACTTTACGAAATCGAAGAAAATGACTAACAATTATATTCTATAACCCAGAGCATTGCTCATGCAGTTCTCGCTGGTCAGTAAAACATGCACACTTGCTCCACTCTTCAGAAATAAACACGTTAAAAACACTTCAGATATTTGCTGTTATAAGTTATGGTTCTTGGTTAGTTTGCAGTCAATGTGATCTCCTGCCACTTGTGTTATTTGACAGAGTTCAGGCAGGCCACTAAAGCCTCAAGAGGAGTGGGATGTTGTCACACAGGATTGATGGCTGATGTCAGTTTTGCAAGAGCTCCACGAGAAAGAGGAATGTGCTAAGGAGGCAAAACTGGTTGGCACAAGAGACATGGGAAGGAATCACTTATCCCCTGCTCCTTCTTTGACTGACCAGCAGCCCACAGGAATAAACCTCGTGCGAGGCTCTGGTTTCAGGGCTGTCTTGGCACCCAATAAATTGGAGCAAGGATGGGATGGGCCTTCAATTGGGTGCAAATTATGAGTGGAAGGGAGCCAATGGCATGGCACGGCACGCTAATCCACTTGCCTGCTCACCCCCATGAATGGCTCATCATTCTTTTGGATTTTTCTATTTTAGTGAGCTGTGGTTACTCAATCCTAAAATATATTTCAGGTAAAAGTGGATTAAGCATTAACCTTCCACTTGCAAATGAAGATTTCTCTGCAATGTGATTCACCCAATAACCAATATACTCCAATCTTGCCCCTAACTCAGGTTACATCCAACATCTGAAAATCATTATCATTTCCAACCTTCTGTGGTGACTACGGGTTGCAGTTTACCAGTGAGACAGAAAATGGGTTTGGAGGCAAGCATGTGGCCATGCCAGTGCCTAACATAATCCTGCCTTAGAAACAAATTTCCCACAGGCAGAATTTCAAGGAGGAGGATAACCTGAAAAAGGTCAGGACCTCAAATAGTCTCTTTAATTCCATTGCACTCCCCAAGTCATGGAATTAACAGACCATAGCCATCCTGTAGACATACTTAATTTCTGCAACAGTGGCCTGCCAGCCATATTCACTGTTTATTTTAAGCATATTAGAAATCAGAGACCATTTACATCTTGTAGTACCTTTGATGTTCCATGCCTCATCAATATCATCCATCTATCTCATGCAGTGACATAGCCACTCACCCACAGTCTCTGATCCTCCAATCGAAACTCCACCTGCACGGCCCACACAAAGTCCCGAGTGGGACAGGCCTTACCAGGGGCCTCCAACATCACGCAGGCAGGAAAGACCCAGACATAGTCTAAGCTGGGATGCGTTAACAGGTCCCGATGTTCAAAGGAAACTTCAGCCCTGTATTTTTGACTACAACACAGTCAAATGGGTACCATGCTTTACCAAAATCTTCAAGGAGTACAATTCAATGAATATTCACCTATATAATTTTTAAAAATTCTCAGACAGTAAGCACTTAAATAGAAATGATGGAAATGTTCCAGTAAGTATGGGAGGAAGTTTAGCTCCTTTCAAATCCCAAGAACATTAAAAAAGAGAGAGGGGTTTTGAATAGGCCATTCTGCACCAATAACCAATTATGGCTGATCTTGTACCTCAACTCCAACTTCCTGCACCATCCCATATTCTGAAACTTCCATTAATACTTAATCCACATTTACCTGAAATATATTTTAGGATTGAGTAACCACAGTTCACTCGGATAGAAAAATCCAAAAGAAAGTTGAGCCACTCATGGGGGTAAGCAGGCAAGTATATTAACGTGCCATGCCACCCCTACTCCAATTTATTGGGACAGGGCAGCCCTGAAACCAGAAGTTAGCAGGAGGTTTAATCCTGTGGACTGCTGGTCAAAGAAGGAACAGGGGTAAGTGATTCCTTCCCAGGTCTCTTGTGCCAACCAGGAGTCCTCTCTTGTTTTGCCTCCTTAGCACATTGCTCTCAATTTGTCGATCAACTTGGCCCACTGGCAACATCTCAGAGTTATCAGAGATTGGAAGCATCCATGGGTTCTCTTTCTCATGGAGCTCTTGCAAAACTGGTATCAGCCATTTATCCTGTGTGACACCAAGCTGCTGGTGTCCAATTGACTGGGAGCTTAAAGACAGGCTTCAGATTTTAT
Source organism: Chiloscyllium plagiosum (assembly GCF_004010195.1). Lineage (NCBI taxonomy): Eukaryota > Metazoa > Chordata > Chondrichthyes > Orectolobiformes > Hemiscylliidae > Chiloscyllium > Chiloscyllium plagiosum. Next base: position 4,055 of record NW_025206841.1, on the reverse strand, counting down.
ACTAATAAAGGGTATTGGCTCCTTAATTGAAGTGGGGGAACTATTCAGAAGTTTGTACTGTGGTGTGGGGAGCCAGTGCTCAGCATATCATCCAGCCCACAGTATATTATAGTGCATGGTAGCACAGGAGACATCCATTTGGCTCCCCATAGAATCAAAGGATCTTGCAGTGTGGAAGCCGACCATTCAGTCCATCAAGTCCACACTGACCCTCCAAACAGCATCCCACTCAGACCCACTATCCTATGCTATCCCTACATTTCCAGGGATATGCAGGCTAATCCACCTAGCCTGCACATCCCTGGACACAATGGGCAATTTAGCACAGCCAATCTACCCAACCTGCATGTCTTCGGACTCCTGGCTGTGCTGGCATGGGAAGAATAATTTACCTACAATCCCACTCCTCTGCTCTTCCCCACAGACCTGCAAATTTTCCTCTCTTCTGATGATCTCATTCCCTGTTGAAAGCCCTAACAGAATCTGTCTGCGCCATACTCTCAGGCAGTGATTTCTGATCCTAGCTACTTAATGTCATAAATTGGAGGTTTTCCTCATTCCACCAAGGCTTCGTTTGCTCATCACCTTAAATCTGCACACTCTAATTCTTGACTTTTCTACTAATGAGACTTTTTTCCCTATTTATGCTGACAGATCCCTCGTGATTTTGAATATTTTTGCTGAACCTCCTCAATCGTCCCTTCTCCAAGACCCTCCAATTTCTTCATCTGTGAGGTCATTTCCATAAACCTTATCTGTACTCTCTCCAATGTCTTTGGATCCTTCCCAAAATGTAGTGCCTAGAACTACATACAATACTCCAATGGAGGCTGAAATATTTTGTTTCTAAAAAAGAACAGAATTGACGTAAGTTCTTTGCACCATTATAAATGTGTTATGCTTCCCCGCGCTCACAACATGTCCTACCTCTTTCAATGATTTATGCAGAAATATTCCAAATTTCCTCTGCTCCTGCAACCTCTTTAAAATGTTTGCTTCATTTCATATTGTTTCTCCATATTATTCCTGTTGCAATAAGTCACCCCAGACTTCTGTGCATTAAATTTTTTCTGGCACATGTTGGCAATTCCACAAATCTACATTCTTTCAGAAGTTTAACACTACAATTCTCAGAGTTAACAATTGTTCCAAGTTATGGCATTTATGTCAGAAATGCAGGGATATACCTGGGAATGCTTCTTGAAAATCCAAAGTACCCTTCATCCATTGGATCCCCCTTATTCGCCTTAGTAGTTACATCATCAAAAAATTTAAACAGCAAAGTGAACTGGAAGGATAGTAATGGCATCTTTGACATGCTGATGGAAAGCGTGGCATGTAAAACCCAAAATTTAAAAAGAAGAAACAAAGTGATACATTTTTGCAGGGGGGGGGGATGAGAAAGGCAATAAAGTAGCAATCCCTTTGCATGAGTAGGGGCGCCTGGGTTTTCTACACATAATCATTAAAGCTGGCAGGGCAGGTTGAGAAATTACAGTCAGTTCTGCTATAACATGGTAGTTCCATTCTCGTGCAATTCAGTATTATATGAAAATCGCGTTATTGCAGCACCACTTAAGAGCGGAAATGCATTATAACCAATACACACTTTAAAACTTGGTGCTTTAGAACAATGCCTCCAATTTGTCAATTGTGTTGTAACGAATTTGTGTTACCAAAACACACATTCTAGCAGAACGACCTGACATTAATAACACAGATTTCAACTGCAAGTTATGGTCAACCTTTACAAAATATTGGTTAAGCCCCAATTAGAGTGCTGTGTGTAAGTCTGGTTGCTGTACTTTTGAAACAATGTAAAGACATAGGAGAGGGTACAGACAAGATTTACAGTAATGATTTGGGCATAAGGGGCTTCAGTAACTGAATAGATTGTCAAAGCTGAAGATGTTCTCTATGGAGAACAGAAGGTTTAGAGGAAATTTATTTGAGGTGCTCGAAATCATGAAGGGTTTATATAGAGTAGGTGGAAAGAATTCTTCCCATTGGTAGAAGGGTTAAAAACTAGAGGATCCTAATTTAAAGAGACTGGCAAAATAAAGAGGTGATAAGAGGAAAGTGTTTTTTTAAACATAGTGATGAATTATGATCTGGAATACACTTACCTGAGAGTGGCTTTCAAAAGGATAATTACACATTTGCAGAGCGATAGGAAAGAAGATGGGATATTGGGGTAAGGGAATTTGCTTTCACATAGAACTGGTGTGGACAGCAATGAGCTGGAGTGGCCTCCAGCTCTGCTGCAACCATTCCATGTTTATGAGTCTAGGTCATGAAAATGAGCTACACTATTTTTCTTTCAGAAAAATATCAACTTTGTTCAAACATGTGATGATTTTTTAATAATTTTAAGAAATGTTGAAGAAATCTTTCTTTGTCGTCCTTTTTAAATGCCCGGTGATCCCATAATAGATTCTACCATTTTATCTCCCCCTAATGTTTGACTAAATGGCCTGAAGTTCCTCCTTTTCTTTTAATACCAAGTAGTGGGATTATGTTTGCTACCTTCCAACATCCTTGGGAAAGTTTCCAGAATCCAAAGATTTCTGGAAGATTAACCCCACGACAAACCCTGGTTGTGGGTCATCACAGGCAAGGCATTTGACCACATTTCTGGCTAATCTGATTGAAAGCTCAAATCCACATTCCCACCTATCCCAATTATCTTTCAACCCCTGGCTTAACTATGCTAGAATCTTCTTGTTCAGATGCTTTTGGTATTTTCTTTAGTGTGGAATGTTCGGTTTCATTTAGTGGGATCTTGTTCTAGACTGGTAGTGTCCATATCTCTGAGCAAGGAGGCATGGGTTCAAGTTCCAACTACTCCAGAGATGTATGATAACATCTACAGCTTTAGTGGATCTAGCTATTACAGAAAACAAAATTTAAGCACCAATAATACTTGAATTAATCCAAGAGTTTTCCATGAAAAAAAGATCAGTGCTTTGGGTATGATTATAAGTACAGTATTATTTTGCCAATATCTACTCAAAACACCAAGACCCTGGAAATGATCAAGTTCTGGAAATGTCCAAGAAAGCGGATTAAGATATTGCCTGATCAGCTGTGTTTTTCCAGCTTCACACTCTTCAACTTATTGCTAAATGGAGACGAGAGTTTGAAGCTTTTCATTTTACACTCAGAACAATAATGCAGAAACAAATCTGAAATAAAAAGATACCACTGAAGAGTTGGTTGGGTCATTATTGGCATGGAAATGCAACAAGGACAGTTAACTGTCAATTTTTCTTCTCCAATCAGGCAGATGGATTCTGATTAGTCAGAGACTGTTGCTATTGGCTGTCTCCATGCACATTCTTTTTTTCCAAAGGTGCAGCGTATGCACTAATTACATTTGCCCACATGAAAAAAGGGTTCCGAGTACTTAGATATGCAAGCTTCAAGCTCATGCAAATGTATCACACTGTGATCCTGGCTGATTATCTAAAATGCTGAAAATGTGTTGCTGGAAAAGCGCAGCAGGTCAGGCAGCATCGAAGGAGCAGGAGAATTGATGTTTCTTAGCTTGCTGTACACACTTTCCTCATTCCTGAAGAAGGGCTTATGCCTGAAACGTCGATTCTCCTGCTCCTTGGATGCTGCCTGACCTGCTGCGCTTTTCCAGCAACACATTTTCAGCTCTGATCTCCAGCATCTGCAGTCCTCACTTTCTCCTAGATGATTATCTAAAATGGTTTTCCGGTGTAACTGTTAGCACAATCCAGATTATTAAATAAATGATTTATGATAACAGGATCACATCTAAATGGTACTTATATATTTAAGGTTTACAAGCATGAGCTACTTGAGCTGCCAGCTGTGAATGGTCAACAGAAGATATTACTTGATAGGGCCCACCAGTTGTTAGAATGCACAGCCAACACACCTCTTCTCACTCCATGTAATTCCGTTTCTTCAGGTCTATTACTTACATCCTCATTCTGATAACTGCAAAAGGAAAAGCTTCAACTTAAAGTCTCCTTTCAGCAAGATTTAAGTTCTGTACTACCAAAGATGAAGATAATTTGTTCAGA
>NW_025206840.1:8747-12102 GCF_004010195.1 Chiloscyllium plagiosum | reverse complement strand
GAGCAAACTGCATTTATTGAATCATTGAATAAAGCTTCAGTCATTGATTCATTGATTGACACAGTAAAGGTCCTTTATGCAACCGCTCGGCTAATACCGGACATTAGACCAATATAACACAGAACACTAAAGCACAGTACAGCCCCTTGATGAAGCATCTCGGCTAATGGAGGAAGTAAGACTGATGACACACAGCATTACAGGTAGTACAGGGACTTTATGGGACCATTCGGCTAATACCGGAGTTTAGATCAATACAACATAGCACATTACAACGCAGTACAGGCCCTTTAAGGAACAACTCGGCTAATAAAGAATGTTAGATTGATAGAACAAACAGCATTACAGCGCAGTACAGCCCCTTGATGGTACAATTTGGCTAATAACGGACTTTAGACGAATACAGCAGAAAACTTAACAGCACAGCAAAGATCCTTTGTGAAGCCGCTCGGCTAATACCGGACATTAGACCAATACAACACAGAACACTAAAGCACAGTACAGCCCCTTGATGGAGCACCTCGGCTAATGAAGAAAGTTAGACTGATAGATCACACAGCATGACAGATATGTACAGGGCCTTCATGGCACCAATCACCTAATACCGGACATTACACCAATATAACATACCACAATACAACGCAGTACAGGCCCTTCAAGGAACACCTCGGCTAAGAAAGAATGTAAGACTGATAGAACACACAGCATTACAGATATGTACAGGCACTTTATGGTCCCAATCGCCTAATACCGGACATTTGACCAATATAACATAGCTGAAACTTTATTGCTGGAACAGCACAGCAGGTCAGGCAGCATCCAGGGAACAGGAGATTCGACGTTTCGGGCACAGGCCCTCCTGTGCCCGAAACGTCGAATCTCCTGTTCCCTGGATGCTGCCTGACCTGCTGTGCTGTTCCAGCAATAAAGTTTCAACTTTGATCTCCAGCATCTGCAGACCTCACTTTCTCCTCCAATATAACATAGCACATTGCAGCGCAGTACAGTCCCTATAAGGAACAACTCAGCAAATAAAGAATGTTAGACTGATAGAACATACAGCATTACAGAGCAGTACAGCCCCTTTATGCTACAAATTGGCTAATAACGGACTTGAGACCAATAGAGCAGAGAACCTTTCAGCACAGTAAAGCCCCTTTATGCAACCGCTCGGCTAATACCAGACATTAGACCAATACACCACAGAACACTAAAGCACAGTACAGCCCCTTGATGGAGCACCTCTGCTAATGAAGGAAGTTAGACTGATAGAACATAGCTTGATGTTACCATTCGTGTAATACCGGACATTAGATCAATACAACATAGCACATTACAGCGTAGTACAGGCCCTTTGAGGACCAACTCAGCTCATAAAAGAAGTTAGACTGACGGAACATACAGCATTACATTGCAGTACAGGCCCTTTATGGTTCCATTTGGCTAATACTGGACATTTGACTAATATAACATCGCACATTACAGCGCGGTATAGGTCCTCTCAGGAAGAACTTGGCACTTGATGGTACCATTCGTCTAATATTGAACATTAGATCAATACAACATAACACATTAAAGCGTATTTCCGGCCCTGTAATGAACAACTCGGCTCATAAAGGAAGTTAGACTGACAGAACATACAGCATTGCATCGCAGTACAAGCCATTTATGGTACTATTTGGCTAATACTGGTCATTAGCTGAGTTGTTCCTTATAGGGCCTGTACTGCGCTGTAATGTGCGATGTTATATTGGTCAAATGTCCGGTATTAGCCAAATCGTACCATAAAGTGCCTGTACTGCGCTGTAAGGTGCTATGTTGTATTGATCTAATGTCCGGTATTAGCCGAATGGTACCATAAAGTGCCTGTACATATCTGTAATGCTGTGTGTTCTATCAGTCTAACTTCCTTCATTAGCCAAGGTGCTCTATCAAGGGGCTGTACTATGTTTTACTGATTTGTGTTGTATTGGTCTAATGTCCGGTATTAGCCTAGCGGTTGCAAAAAGGACCTGTACCTCACTGTAATGCTGTATGTTCTACCAGGAGAAAGTGAGGTCTGCAGATGCTGGAGATCAGAGCTGGAAATGTGTTGCTGGAAAAGCGCAGCAGGTCAGGCAGCATCCAGGGAACAGGAGAATCGACGTTTAGGGCATAAGCCCTTCTTCAGGAATGGGGAAAGTTTGTCCAGCAGGCTAAGATAAAAGGTAGGGAGGAGGGACTTGGGAGAGGGGCGTCGGAAATGTGATAGGTTGAAAGAGGTCAAGGTGAGGGTGATAGGTCAGACGGGAGTGGGGGCGGAGAGGTCGGGAAGAAGATCTCAGGTTAGGAAGGCGGTGCTAAATTTTTCCAGCAGGCTAAGATAAAAGTATAGGCCACCAAATAATATCACATTGGGACGGACAACAAACACAGAAATAACTAATGCCTGTAAAAACAGTATGACTATTATCATGGGGGATTTTAATTTATATGTAGGTTGGTTGAACCAGTTTGGTCAGGCAAGCCTTGAGGAGGATTTCATCGAGTGCACCCATGACAGTTTTCCTGAACAGTATGTAATGGAAGCAATGAGAGAGCAAGCCATCATTGATCTGGTCCTGTATAATGAGACAGGAATAATTAATGACCTCAAAATTAAGGATCCTCTTGGAAGGAGTGATCACAATATGGTTGAATTTAGGACACAGATGGATTGTGTGAAGATAAAACGCAATACCAGGATCCTGTGCTTGAACAAGGGGGACTACAATAGAATGAGGAAGATCCTGGCTAAAGTAGACTGGAAACAATGATTTTATGGTGGAACAGTTGACTAGCAGTAGAGGACTTTCAAAGAAAATTTTCAAAGTACTTAGCAAAAGTATAATCCATGGGTGTCTAAGAAAATAAGGGAGGCTATCAAATTGGAAAAGGTGGCATACAAAGTGGCCAAAAACACCATGAAACTAGAAAATTGGAAAACTTTAAAAGGTTAACAGAAAGCCACAAAAAGAGCTATAAAGAAAACTAAGATAGAACATGAGAAAAAAGAACTAGCACAACAAAGACAGATAGCAGAAGTTTCTATAAATATATGAAATGAGAAAGAGTGGCTAAAGTAAATGTTGGTCCTTTAGAGGATGAGAAGTGGCATTTATTTACGGGATATGATGAAATGGCCGAGGCAACAAACAGGAGTTTTGTATCGGTGTTAAAGTAATAACCTGCCAGTAAGTGACAGAGGAAGGTAAGTGAGGACCTGGAAACAATTATTACAGAAGAGCTAGCATTGGGCAAGTTAATCGAGCTAAGGACGGCCCTGATGGAATGCATCCTAGGGTACTAAAAGAGATGGCAGGAGAAGTAGCAGGTG
>NW_025206840.1:5723-8327 GCF_004010195.1 Chiloscyllium plagiosum | reverse complement strand
TCTGTGTTGTATTGGTCTAATGTCCGGTATTAGCTGAGCGGTTGCATAAAGGACTCTTACTGTGCTGCAAAGTTCTCTGCTGTATTGGCTTAAAGCCCGTTGTTGGCCGAGTGTTTCCATAATTGGGCTGTGCTGTGCTGCAATTCACTACAACTTATGAATCTATATTCCTTTATTAGGCGAGCGATTTCATAAAGGACCTGTACTGCGCTGTAATGTGCTATGTCTAATAGGTGTGATTGATCTAATGTCCGGTATTAGACGAATGGTACCATCAAGTATCTTAACATATCTGTAATGCTGTGTGTTCTACCAGTCTAACTTACTTCATTAGCCGAGGTGCTCCATCCAGGGCTGTACTGTGCTTTAGTGCTCTGTGTTGTATTGGTCTAATGTCCGGTATTAGCTGAGCGGTTGCATAAAGGACTCCTACTGTGCTGCAAAGTTCTCTGCTGTATTGGCTTAAAGCCCGTTGTTGGCCGAGTGTTTCCATAATTGGGCTGTGCTGTGCTGCAATTCACTACAACTTATGAATCTATATTCCTTTATTAGGCGAGCGATTTCATAAAGGACCTGTACTGCGCTGTAATGTGCTATGTCTAATAGGTGTGATAGGTCGAATGCACGGTATTAGCCGAATGGTACCATAATGAGCCTGTACATATCTGTAATGCTGTGTGTTCTATCAGTCTAACTTCCTTCATTAGCCGAGGTGTTCCATTAAAGGGCTCTCCTGTGCTTTAGTGTTCTGTGTTGTATTGGTCTAATGTCCGGTATTAACCGAGCGGTTGCATAAAGGACCTTTACTGTGATGTAAAGACCAATACAACACAGAACACTAAAGCACAGGACTGCCCCTTGATGGAGCACCTCGGCTAATGAAGGAAGTTAGACTGATGCAACACACAGCATTTCAGATATGTTCAGGCACTTGATGGTACCATTCGTCTAATACCAGACATTAGATCAATACAACATAGCACATTACAGCGTAGTACAGGCCCTGTAAGGAACAGCACGGCTCATAAAGGAAGTTAAACTGACAGAACATACAGCATTACATTGCAGTATAGGCTCTTTATGGCACTGTATGTGGAGAAGAGCAGTCCCTGTACATCGTTTAGAGGATAGCAGACCCTGTGTCTATTTTAGAGAACCCAAGTACCTGTGCATAATATTGCGAACAGCTGTGTATAAGAAAGGAACCAGCAGTCACTGTGTGTAAAATCGAGAACAGCAAGCCCTGAGAATAATGTCGAAAACAACAGTGCCTGTTTCTAACGTGGAGGACAGTAGTCCCTGCGTATACTTTAGAGAACAGCAGATCATGTGTCTCATGTAGAAAACAGCAATCCACGTGAATAGTGTAGAGAACAGCTGTCTCTGAGTGTCTGGTAGAGAACCGCAGTCGCTGTGTTTAATAAGCAGCAGTTCAGAATGTCGAGGACAGGGGTCCTGCATACATTGAAGAGTTCAGCAATCCCTACATGTTATATAGAGAACAGCACACGCAGAGTATAATACGGAGAACAGCAGTCCCTGTGCGTAATATAGAGAACCTGTGTCTCTGTGTGTCATATAGAGAGCAGGAGTCCATGTATCTAACATAGAGAACAGCCTTACATAATATGGAGAACAGCAGTCCTTGTGTCTATTACAGAGCACAACAGTGATTGCATAAAGGACTCTTACTGTGCTGCAAAGTTCTCTGCTGTATTGGCTTAAAGCCCGTTGTTGGCCGAGTGTTTCCATAATTGGACTGTGCTGTGCTGCAATTCTCTACAACCTATGAATCTATATTCCTTTATTAGGCGAGCGATTTCATAAAAGACCTGTACTGCGCTGTAATGTGCTATGTCTAATAGGTGTGACAGGTCTAATGTCCGGTATTAGACGAATGGTACCATAATGTGCCTGTACATATCTGTAATGCTGTGTGTTCTATCAGTCTAACTTCCTTCATTAGTCGAGGTGCTCCATCAGGGGGCTGTACTGTGCTTCAGAGTTCTGTGTTGTATTGGTCGCATGCCGAATGGTACCATAAAAGGCCTGTACTGTGATGTAATGCTGTATGTTCTATCAGTCTAACTTCCTTTATGGCCATTTATGGTACCATTTGCCGAATACCGGACATTTGACCAATACAACATAGCACATTACAGCGCAGTAAAGGCCCTTTAAGGTAGAACTTGTGTTCCGCAAGGATCTGTTTTGGGACCATTGCTGTTTGTCATTTTTATAAATGACCTGGAAGAGGGGTTAGAAGGTTGGGTGAGCAAGTTTGCGGATGATACGAAAGTCGGAGGAGTTGTTGACAGTGAGGAAGGATGTGGCAGGTTACAGCAGGATATAGAGAAGCTGCAGAGCTGGGCAGAAAGGTGGCAAATGGAATCCAATGTAGCTAAGTGTGAGGGGATTCACTTTGGGAAGAATAACAAAAAGATGGGGTACTGGGCTAATGGTCGGATACTTGGTAGGGGTGACTTGATTGAGGTGTACAAGATGATTAGGGGGTTAGATAGGGACGACAGTATGAACCTTTTCCCGCGTATTGAGTCGGGTATTACAAGGGGGCATAGCTTTAAATTAAGGGGGGCTAGATAT
>NW_025206840.1:2727-4650 GCF_004010195.1 Chiloscyllium plagiosum | reverse complement strand
CAATACAACACAGAACACTGAAGCACTGTACAGCCCCCTTGATGGATCACCTCGGCTAATGAAGTAAGTTAGACTGATAGTACACACAGAGTTACAGATATGTACAGGCACTTTATGGTACCATTCGGCTAATACCGGACATTAGATCAATACAACATAGCACATTACAGTGCAGCACAGGCCCTTTAAGGAACAACTTGGCGAAGAAAGGAAGTTAGACTGATAGAACATACAGCATTACATCGCAGTACAGGCCCATTTGGTATCATTCGGCTAACACCGGACATTAGACCTCTCCAACATAGCACATTTCATTGCAGTACAGGTCCTTTATGAAACCGCTTGTACTACGTTGTTATATTCTATTTTGAACTGGTCTAACTTCCTTTAACAGCCGAGCATTTCCATAATGGGCCTGTACTGCACTGAAATGTGCTATGTTGTAGGGGTCCAATGTCCTTTATTAGCCGAGCGGTTCCATCAAGGGTCTGAACTGCACTGTATTGTGCTTTGTGTATTGGTCTAATGTCCGGTATTAGCCGAGCGGTTGCATAAAGGACTCTTACTGTGCTGCAACGTTCTCTGCTGTATTGGCTTAAAGCCCGTTGTTGGCCGAGTGTTTCCATAATTGGACTGTGCTGTGCTGCAATTCTCTACAACCTACGAATCTATATTCCTTTATTAGGCGAGCGATTTCATAAAGGACCTGTACTGCGCTGTAATGTGCTATGTCTAATAGGTGTGATAGGTCGAATGCACGGTATTAGCCGAATGGTACCATAATGTGCCTGTACATATCTGTAATGCTGTGTGTTCTATCAATCTAACTTCCTTCATTAGCCGAGGTGCTCCATTAAAGGGCTCTACTGTTCTGTGTTGTATGGGTCTAATGGTATTAGCTGAGCGGTTGCATAAAGGACCTTTACTGTGATGTAAAGACCAATACAACACAGAACACTAAAGCACAGGACAGCCCCTTGATGGAGCATCTCGGCTAATGAAGGAAGTTAGACTGATGCAACACACAGCATTTCAGATATGTACAGGCACTTGATGGTACCATTCGTCTAATACCGGACATTAGATCAATACAACATAGCACATTACAGCGTATTACAGGCCCTGTAAGGAACAACTCGGCTCATAAAGGAAGTTAGACTGACAGAACATACAGCATTACATTGCAGTACAGGCCCTTAATGGCACTGTATGTAGAGAAGAGCAGTCCCTGTACATCGTTTAGAGGATAGCAGACCCTGTGTCTATTTTAGAGAAGGAGAAAGTGAGGTCTGCAGACGCTGGAGATCAAAGCTGAAACTTTATTGCTGGAACAGCACAGCAGGTCAGGCAGCATCTAGGGAACAGAAGATTCGACGTTTCGGGCACATGCCCTTCTTCAGGAGAACAGGGGTCCTGCATACATTGAAGAGTTCAGCAATCCCTACATATTATATAGAGAACAGCACACGCAGAGTATAATACGGAGAACAGCAGTCCCTGTGCGTAATATAGAGAACATGTGTCTCTGTGTGTCATATAGCGATCAGGAGTCCATGTATCTAACATAGAGAACAGCCTTACATAATATGGAGAACAGCAGTCCTTGTGTCTATTACAGAGCACAACAGTGGTTGCAGAAAGGACTCTTACTGTGCTGCAACGTTCTCTGCTGTATTGGCTTAAAGCCCGTTATTGGCCGAGTGTTTCCATAATTGGACTGTGCTGTGCTGCAATTCTCTACAACCTATGAATCTATATTCCTTTATGAGGCGAGCGATTTCATAAAGGACCTGTACTGCGCTGTAATGTGCTATGTCTAATAGGTGTGATAGGTCTAATGTCCGGTATTAGCCGAATGGTGCCTGTACATATCTGTAATGCTGTGTGTTCTATCAGTCTAACTTCCTTCATTAGCCGAGGTGC
>NW_025206840.1:0-2376 GCF_004010195.1 Chiloscyllium plagiosum | reverse complement strand
TCATAGAACATACAGCATTACAGTGCAGTTTAGTCCTTTTATGGAGCCAGTTCGATAATAAAGAAATATAGATTCATAGAACATACAGCATTACAGGTCCTTCATGGAAACAATCAGATAATAACGGATATTAGACCAGTACAACATAGCACATTACAGCACAATACAGATCCTTTATGCAACCGCTTGACTAATAAAGGAATGTAGATTCATAGAAGTTACAGCATTACAGCACAGTACAGGCCCTTTATGGAACAGCTCAGCTAATAAAGAAAGTTAGACTGATTGAACCTACAGCGTTACAGCGCAGTACAGGCCTGTTATAGTGCCGTGTGGCTAATAGCGGACATTAGACCAATACACAAAGCACATTACAGTGCAGTACAGACCCTTGATGGAACCGCTCGGCTAATAAAGGAAGTTAGACCAGTTCAAAATAGAATATCACAACGTAGTACAAGCGGTTTCATAAAGGAAACGGAACTGCACTGAAATGTGCTCTGTTGTAGAGGACTAATGTCCGGTGTTAGCCGAATGATACCAAAAGGGCCTGTACTGCGATGTAATGCTGTATGTTATATCAATCTAACTTCCTTTATCAGCCAAGTTGTTCCTTAAAGGGCCTGTGCTGCACTGTAATGTGCTATGTTGTATTGATCTAATGTCCGGTATTAGCCAAATGGTACCATAAAGTGCCTGTACATATCTGTAATGCTGTGTGTACTATCAGTCTAACTTACTTCATTAGCCGAGGTAATCCATCAAGGGGCTGTACTGTGCTTCAGTGTTCTGTGTTGTATTGGTCTAATGTCCGGTGTAAGCCGAGCGGTTGCATAAAGGACCATTACTGTGCTGTAAAGTTCTCTGCTGTATTGGCCTCAAGTCCTTTATGAGCCGAGTGGTTCCATAAATGGACAGTGCTGTGCTGTAATTCTCTCCTCTCTATCAATCTATATTCCGTTATTAGCCAAGTTGTTCCTTCAAGGGCCTGTACTGCGCTGTTCTGTGCTAAGGTGTATTGGTCTAATGTCCGATATTAGCCGAATGGTACCATAAAGTGCCTGTACATATCTGTAATGGTGTGTGTTCTATCAGTCTAACTTCCTTCATTAGCCAAGGTGCTCCATCAAGGGGCTACAGACTCTTGTGTGCTTTAGTGTTCTGTCTTGTATTGATCTAATGTCCGGTATTAGGCGAGCGGTTACATAAAGGACCTTTACTGTGCGGTAAAGTTCTCTGATGTATTGATCAAGCGTCCGCTAGTAGCCAAGTGGTTCCATAAATGGACTGTGCTGTGCTGTAATTCGCTGCTCTCTATGAATCTATATTCCTTTATTACTCGTGCGCATTCATAAAGGACATTTACTGCGCTACAATGTGCTATGTTGAATTGATCTAATCTCCGGTATGAGCCGAATAGTACCATAAAAGGCTGGTACTGCGATGTAATGCTGTATGTTCTATCAGTCTAACTTCCTTTATTAGACAAGTTCTACCTTAAAGGGCCTTTACTGCGCTGTAATGTGCTATGTTGTATTGGTCAAATGTCCGGTATTCGGCAAATGGTACCATAAAGGGCCATAAAGGAAGTTAGACTGATAGAACATACAGCATTACATCACAGTACAGGCCTTTTATGGTACCATTCGGCATGAGACCAATACAACACAGAACTCTGAAGCACAGTACAGCCCCCTGATGGAGCACCTCGACTAAAGAAGGAAGTTAGATTGACAGAACACTTTGCATTACAGATATGTACAGGCCCTTTATGGTACCATTCGGCTAATACCGAATGCGAGATCCGTACAACATAGCACATTACATCGCAGTACAGGCCTTTTATGGTCCCATTCGGCTGATAAAGGAATATAGATTCATAGAGTGTAGAGAATTACAGCACAGCACTGTCCAATTATGAAACCACTCGGCTAATAACGGTCTTGAGACCAATAGAACATCACAGTAAAGATCTTTTATGCAACCGCTCGGCTAATACCGGACATTAGACCAATACACCACAGAACACTAAAGCACAGTAGAGCCCTTTAATGGAGCACCTCGGCTAATGAAGGAAGTTAGACTGATAGAACACACAGCATTACAGATATGTACAGGCACCATTCGGCTAATACCGGACATTAGACCTATCACACCTATTAGACATAGCACATTACAGCGCAGTACAGGTCCTTTATGAAATCGCTCGCCTCATAAAGGAATATAGATTCATAGGTTGTAGAGAATTGCAGCACAGCACAGTCCAATTATGGAAACACTCGGCCAATAACGGGCTTTAAGCCAATACAGCAGAGAACCTTGCAGCACAGTAAGAGTCCTTTATGCAACCACTGTTGTGCTCTGTAATAGACACAA
>NW_025206839.1:6055-12101 GCF_004010195.1 Chiloscyllium plagiosum | reverse complement strand
TGGAATCAGTGCTGGGCCCAGATGATGTCTGGGGAATCAGTGCTGGGTACAGACAATGTCTGGGGAATCAGTGCTGGGTACATACAGTGTCTAGGGAGTCAGTGCTGAGCCCAGACATTGTCTGGGGAGTCAGTGCTGAGCCCAGACAGTGTCTGGGGAATCAGTGCTGAGTCCAGACAATGTCTGGGGAATCAGTGCTGGGTACAGACAGTGTCTGTGGAATCAGTGCTGGGTACATACAGTGTCTGGGGAATCAGTGCTGAGCCCAGACAGTGTCTGGGGAATCAGTGCTGAGTCCAGACAATGTCTGGGGAATCAGTGCTGGGTACATACAGTGTCTGGGGAATCAGTGCTGAGCCCAGACGGTGTTGCTGGGTATAGACAGTGTCTGGGGAGTCAGTGCTGGGTATAGACCGTGTCTGGGGAGTCAGTGCTGGGCCCAGACGGTGTCTGGGGAATCAGTGCTGGGTACAGACGATGTCTGGGGAATCAATGCTGGGTACAGACAGCGTCTGGGAATCAGTGCTGGGTCCAGACAGTGTCTGGGGAATCAATGCTGGGGACAGACAGTGTCTGGGGAGTCAGTGCTGGGTATAGACAGTGTCTGGGGAGTCAGTGCTGGGCCCAGACGGTGTCTGGGGAATCAGTGCTGGGGACAGACAGTGTCTGGGAATCAGTGCTGGGTATAGACAGTGTCTGGGGAGTCAGTGCTGGGCCCAGACGGTGTCTGGGGAATCAGTGCTGGGTGCAGACAGTGTCTGTGGAATCAGTGCTGGGCCCAGATGATGTCTGGGGAATCAGTGCTGGGTACAGAAAGTGTCTGTGGAATCAGTGCTGGGTACAGACAGTGTCTGGGGAATCAATGCTGGGTACAGACAGTGTCTAGGGAGTCAGTGCTGAGCCCAGACAGTGTCTGGGGAATCAGTGCTGGGCCCAGACAGTGTCTGGGGAATCAGTGCTGGGCCCAGACAGTGTCTGGGGAATCAGTGCTGGGCCCAGACAGTGTCTGGGGAATCAGTGCTGGGCCCAGACAGTGTCTGGGGAATCAGTGCTGGGCCCAGACAGTGTCTGGGGAATCAGTGCTGGGCCCAGACAGTGTCTGGGGAATCAGTGCTGGGCCCAGACAGTGTCTGGGGAATCAGTGCTGGGCCCAGACAGTGTCTGGGGAATCAGTGCTGGGCCCAGACAGTGTCTGGGGAATCAGTGCTGGGCCCAGACAGTGTCTGGGGAATCAGTGCTGGGCCCAGACAGTGTCTGGGGAATCAGTGCTGGGCCCAGACAGTGTCTGGGGAATCAGTGCTGGGCCCAGACAGTGTCTGGGGAATCAGTGCTGGGCCCAGACAGTGTCTGGGGAATCAGTGCTGGGCCCAGACAGTGTCTGGGGAATCAGTGCTGGGCCCAGACAGTGTCTGGGGAATCAGTGCTGGGCCCAGACAGTGTCTGGGAAATCAATGCTGGGGACAGACAGTGTCTGGGGAGTCAGTGCTGGGTATAGACCGTGTCTGGGGAGTCAGTGCTGGGCCCAGACGGTGTCTGGGGAATCAGTGCTGGGTACAGACAGTGTCTGTGGAATCAATGCGGGGTACAGACAGTGTCTGGGGAATCAGTGCTGAGCCCAGACAGTGTCTGGGAAATCAATGCTGGGGACAGACAGTGTCTGGGGAGTCAGTGCTGGGTACAGACAGTGTCTGGGGTATCAGTGTTGGGTACAGACAGTGTCTGGGGAGTCAGTGCTGGGTACAGACAGTGTCTGGCGAATCAGTGCTGGGTACAGACAGTGTCTGGGGAATCAGTACTGGGTACAGACAGTGTCTGGGCCATCAGTGCTGGGTACAAACAGTGTCTGGGGAATCAGTGCTGGGTACAGACAGTGTCTGGGGAATCAGTGCTGGGTACAGACAGTGTCTGGGGAATCAGTGCTGGGCCCAGACAGTGTCTGGGGAATCAATGCTGGGTACAGACAGCTTCTGGGGAATCAGTGCTGGGTCCAGACAGTGTCTGGGGAGTCAGTGCTGGGTACAGACAGTGTCTGGGGAGTCAGTGCTGGGTACAGACAGTGTCTGGGGAATCAGTGCTGGGTCCAGACAGTGTCTGGGGAATCAGTGCTGGGCCCAGACTGTGTCTGGGAAATCAATGCTGGGGACAGACAGTGTCTGGGGAGTCAGTGCTGGGTATATACAGTGTCTGGGGAGTCAGTGCTGAGCCCAGACGGTGTGTGGGAAATCAGTGCTGGGTACAGTGTCTGGGGAATCAGTGCTGGGTACAGACAGTGTTTTGGATTCAGTGCTGGGCCCAGACGGTGTCTGGGGAATCAGTGCTGGGTACAGACAGTGTCTGGGCCATCAGTGCTGGGCCCAGACAGTGTCTGGGAAATCAATGCTGGGGACAGACAGTGTCTGGGGAGTCAGTGCTGGGTATAGACAGTGTCTGGGGAGTCAGTGCTGGGCCCCGACGGTGTCTGGGGAATCAGTGCTGGGTGCAGACAGTGTCTGGGGAATCAGTGCTGGGTACAGACAGCGTCTGGGGAATCAGTGCTGGGTACAGAAAGTGTCTGTGGAATCAGTGCTGGGTACAGCCAGTGTCTGGGGAATCAGTGCTGGGTACAGCCAGTGTCTGGGGAGTCAGTGCTGAGCCCAGACAGTGTCTGGGGAATCAGTGCTGGGTACAGACAGTGTCTGGGGAATCAGTGCTGGGCCCAGACAGTGTCTGGGGAATCAATGCTGGGTACAGGCAGCTTCTGGGGAATCAGTGCTGGGTCCAGACAGTGTCTGGGGAGTCAGTGCTGGGTACAGACAGTGTCTGGGGGGTCAGTGCTGGGCCCAGACAGTGTCTGGGGAATCAGTGCTGGGTACAGACAGTGTCTGGGGAATCAGTGCTGGGCCCAGACAGTGTCTGGGGAATCAGTGCTGGGCCCAGACAGTGTCTGGTGGATCAGTGCTGGGTACAGTGTCTGGGGAATCAGTGCTGGGCCCAGATAGTGTCCCGGGGAATCAGTGCTGGGCCCAGACAGTGTCTGGTGGATCAGTGCTGGGTTCAGTGTCTGGGGAATCAGTGCTGGGTACAGACAGTGTCCCGGGGAATCAGTGCTGGGTACAGACAGTGTCCCGGGGAATCTGTGCTGGGTACAGACAGTGTCTGGGAGATCATTGCTGGGTACAGACTAGCCTGTTAGAGAATGAGCAAATTTGAATTTAATTTCAACTTCAGCTCTTTCCTGTGATGTATTGACCAATGATCTCCAGTTCCTGGTGCGAAAGTTTTTGACAACTGCCAGACACTATGTTTCGATGATTGGCAATGTCATCTTTTGCAGAGCTAATTGTGTCTGTTCCTAACTCCAGATAGCCCATGGTGGCCTGTAAGCAGTGTAGAAAGGAGATCTTGACATTTTTGAGGAGCTTCATTGATTTGATGTCGAAAAATTGTTTGCAATCGTGTGTGAGATCAGAACTAGTGAGTTTTTGAGGTTGATGGATGCATTTCAGAGGAAGGTAGATAATTCCCTAAGGCAGAGAGGAGTAGCGGGGTGTGTTGATAATAGAGAGAAGGGTAGGTGAAGGATAGTGTACAGCAGGCACACTGGCCTATGTTGTATTAGGTTCACAGCCAGCACATTGGGGTGATATCCTGGGTTATGATGGTGATCCTATTTGACAAAGCGGACCACAGCACATGGCTGTGTACTGCCAGGGAGACAATGTACTCACAGCCGAAACGAAGAGCACAAGAATATCCCGCCCCTCCAGCTCACTGGGGGCGTCAAGCTGTTTGTAAGAGATATCAATGTTGACATCACAGTATGAGTCTCTCCATCTGTCAGTGCTGAGTCAATGTACAATCTTGCTGTCAGGAAATCATGAGCACCTAATCAAGGCTATATTGTACACCCCTTAACACTGATGAGCAATGTATATTTGAGAGTAGGTGTTGCTGGGGAATCTTTATTGTCGATTGAAAGTGACTGGCTTTCTCCTTTTTTGAGAAGCCTGATGCCAAATAGTGCAGTACACTGTTGCAGTATTATTCTTTTCCTGATATGGTTGAGGCTTTTGTCCGTCCTTTAGCGCTCTCCTGCAAATACGATGCTTCGTGCAGAATGGGATGATGATACATCGGCCATCACAGTTACATAGCACAGGCTGGATCCTGTAAGGATACAATCCAGGCCAATCTCCCCTTCCAAAACTTGCTCCAACACCCTGGAGTTTACCGCACCTCAAGAACTAATCTCGTCTTTTATTTAAATGTCTGGAAGGGTTTCGCTTCTGCTCCTCTTTCAGTCAGTGAGTCCCTGACCCCCACTGTCCTCTGAGTTAAAAAAAACTTTTACTCAACTCAGTACATTCCTTCTACAAATTATTTTAAATCTTTGCCCCTTCTGCGCTAATGGAACCGGTCTTCCTACCCACTCCATCTCAGCTCCTCATTGCCTAATACAACGCAATTCAATCCTCCTTCAATCGCATCTCTTCCATAAAAGCTGAACATGGTCTCTTCAATGTTCCCCAGCAACTAAAGTTTCAGGCCACAGCTTTGCATATCTCTTCTGAATCCATCCTTCCTCTTTTATAGAACTGTACATTGCTGCTGTGCTACTCCCATTTCATACAGCTTCAGATTAACCTGGGCAGTCTGGGAAGGGTGTCCTGCAGTCAGCCTCGTGGGGAGGCAGTCTGGGAAGGGTGTCCTGCAATCAGCCTCGTGGGGAGGCAGTCTGGGAAGGATGTCCTGCAATCAGCCTCGTGGTGAGGCAGTCTGGGAAGGGTGTCCTGCAGTCAGCATCGTGGTGAGGCAGTCTGGGAAGGGTGTCCTGCAGTCAGCATTGTGGTGAGGCAGTCTGGGAAGGGTGTCCTGCAGTTAGCATCGTGGTGAGGCAGTCTGGGAAGGGTGTCCTGCAGTCAGTTCTTGTTGAAAGACACAACAAGACAGAGATCACAGACACACAATAAATTTATTGGCTGGTTAGAAACTGCTGTTAGGTGCTATTTATAAATTATTATAAATGAGAAAAGCATATCATTAAGCACCAGGACTAAAGTCAGAACCACTACAATAAAGTAAAGTAAGTAAGCCAAAGCTTTAATTTACAAGGATGTTGCCAGGGTTGGAGGACCTGAGCTAGAGGGAGAGGCTGAATAAGCTGGGGCTGTTTTCCCTGGAACTTCAGAGGCTGAGGAGTGACCAATACAGAGGTTTATAAAATCATGAGGGGCATAGACAGGTTAAATAGGCAAAGTCTTTTCCCTCTGTTGGGGGAGTCCAGAACTAGAGGGCATAGGTTTAAGGTGAGAGGGGAAAGATATAAAAGAGACCTAAGGGACAACTTTTTCACACAGAGGGTGGTACGTGTATGGAATGAGCTGCCAGAGGATGTGGTGGAGGCTGGTACAATTACAACATTTAAAAGGCATCTGGAGGGGTATATGAATAGGAAGGGTTTGGAGGGATATGGGCCAGATGCTGGCAAATGGGACTAGATTAGATTGGGATATCTGTTCGGCATGGACAAGTTGGTCGGAAGAGTCTGTTTCTGTGCTGTACATCTCTATGACTCTATAACTCTATATGGAGGTTCCGGTGTTGGACTGGGGTGGACAAAGTTAGAAATCACACAACACCAGGTTATAGTCCAACAGGTTTAATTGGAAGCACACTAGCTTTCGGAGCATCGCTCCTTCATCCAGTAACTAGTGGGGCAGGATCATAGGACACAGAATTTATAGAAAAAGATCAAAGTGTCATACAACTGATGCAATGTATTTAAGAAACCTAAATGGCTGTTATGTCTTTAATCGCTTACAATGGGGATGCACGTTTCAATTGAATAATATGTAAACCTCAGAACTTTTTAAAGTCACAGTCCTGAGATAACTTAAAATTTTTTCAGTATAAAAAATGAGGTGACACCTCAGCTCAGACGCACACACATTCTTTCCCACACACACTCTCTCTCTCACACACGCATGTGCACACACGCACACACACACAGTCTCTCTCACACGCACACACACACAGTCTCTCTCACACACACACACACTCTCTCTCT
>NW_025206839.1:0-1050 GCF_004010195.1 Chiloscyllium plagiosum | reverse complement strand
AAATGTGTTGCTGGAAAAGCGCAGCAGGTCAGGCAGCATCTAGGGAACAGGAGAATCGACGTTTCGGGCATTAGCCCTTCTTCAGGAATGAGCGAAGTTTGTCCAGCAGGCTAAGATAAAAGGTAGGGAGGAGGGACTTGGGGGAGGGTCGTCGGAAATGTGATAGGTGGAAAGAGGTCACGGTGAGGGTGATAGGTCAGACTGGGGTGGGGGCGGAGAGGTCAGGAAGAAGATTGCAGGTTAGGAAGGCGGTGCTGAATTCGATGGATTTGACTGAGACAAGGTGGGGGGAGGGGAAATGAGGAAACTGGTGAAATCCGAGTACTGGGTTTTGGAATTTGTGTATTGGCTGGAGGCTAAGCAGTGCATTCGCGAGGCTGGGAGTTATGTGGACCGCACATTTTTAAACGTGGTCACCCCGCAGCTTAAGGAAGTGCAGTCACAACAGGAATGAGTGACCGTTAGTCAGAAGAAGGATCATAGTCAGGAAAGCCCCAGAATACATCTCACCAGAGAACAGGTTTTGTGTGTTGGAAATTGGTGATAGTGACCCTGCCTCTGCAGAGTGCAGCCAAGCCCATCTACAAAAGGAGGGAGCAGAAAGAGAGAGAGAACAACAGTGATTGGAGACACAGTAGTAAGGGGCACAGTCAGATATTTCTGCAGCCACAGACATGATTCCAGGATCATGTGTTGCCTCCTTGGGGCCAGAGTGAAGGGTACGTTTGAACAGATGCAGGGAATTCTGAAGAGTGAGGTGAACAGTCATGGTTCAAATTGTAACATACAACATGAGTAAAAAGAAGGATGAGGCCCTGCAGCAGGAATTGAGGAGAGGCAGATTACAACAGGATCTGGACCAGATGGGCCAATGGGCTGAGGAGTGGCAGATGGAATTTGATTTAGGTAAATGCGAGGTGCACCATTTTGGGAAAGTAAATCTTAACAGGACTTATACACTTGATGATAAGGTCCTGGGGAGTGTTGCTGAACACAGAGACTTTGGAGTACAAGTTCATAGCTCCTTGAAAGTGGAGTCGCAGGTAGATA
>NW_025206838.1:10613-12101 GCF_004010195.1 Chiloscyllium plagiosum | reverse complement strand
GTTTGGTAGGCGATGCAAACTAATTTGCCTGGAACTCATATACCTGTGGTGTCCCACAGGGATCAATTCTGGGAGCACTGCTCTTTATGATTTTTATAAATGATTTGGATGGGAAAGTGGAAAGGTGGGTTACAAGTTTGCCGATGACGCGAAATTTGGTGGTGTTGAAGATAGTATGGGGAGCTGTTGTTGGTTCGAAAGTGATATTGACAGGATGCAGAAGTGGGCGAAAAATTGGCACGTGGATTTCAAACTGGAAAAGCATGAAGTAATTCACATTGGATGTTCGAATTTGAATGCAGATTAAAGGCAGGATCCTTGGCGCTCTGATGGGACAGAGGAATCTTGGGGTGTACGTTCATATATCCCTCAAAGTTTTTCGTTTAGTCAATAAGGCGTATGCTATGTCGGCTTTCATTAGTGGGACATTGAGTTTAACAATTGCGAGGTTATGCTGCGGCTCTACATGGTCCTGGTTAGACCACACATGGAATATTGCTTTCAGTTCTGTTGTCTTCATTATAGGAAGGACGCGGATGCCTTACAGAGGGTGCAGACGAGATTTACCAGGATGTCTTATGAAAGAAAGTTGGAGGGAGATAGGATTTTTCTTAATGACGTGAAGATCGGTGAGAGTTGAATTGATAGAAGTTGACAAGATGACGAGAAGGGTAGACAGAGTGAATAATCAAAAACTTTGTTACAGGGTAGATATGGTTATTACATGGCGGCATAATTTTAAGTTGATTCGAGAAGGGATGAGGAGAGACATAGAGGTAGTTTCTTTATAACGAGAATGGCGGAGTGTGGAATTCATTGCCTGCAGTGATCCTGGACTCAGATACATTAAGGATATTTATATGACTCTTGCATTTTGACGTGAATGACAGCAAAATGAAGGGTTTGATCTGATAAAAGGACGGCACAACGCTCAGGGCCGATTGGCCAGTGCTGTGCTGTACTATGTTCTATACTTCAAAAACTTCTTCCAGCCCCAATAATCATTCTTATCTGTGTAAACCCGACTAGTCATTCAACCCTCGCTGTTAATGCATTCCCCTCCAGTCCAGACTCTATTTCTTTAACTTCCTATATTCCAATTTTCATTTCTATTTCTGAGTTGAACATTCTCCAGTCCATAAACCCCTTCCTATTTCTGATCATTCTCCAACATCGACACATCTCCTCAAAGTTTGTGAGAAGATTTGTAGCTCGGGTGCTCGTTGCTGTGGTTCTGTTCGCCGAGCTGGAAGATTTTGTTGCAAACGTTTCGTCCCCTGTCCAGGTGACATCCTCAGTGCTTGGGAGCCTCCTGTGAAGCGCTTCTGTGGTGTTTCCTCCGGCATATATAGTGGCCTGTCCCTGCCGCTTCCGGTTGTCAGTTTCAGCTGTCCGCTGTAGTGGCTGGTATATTGGGTCCAGGTCTAAGTGTTTGTTGATGGAGTTTGTGGATGAATGCCATGCCTCTAGGAATTCCCTGGCTGTTCT
>NW_025206838.1:7498-10535 GCF_004010195.1 Chiloscyllium plagiosum | reverse complement strand
CTGTTGTCTTTCCCTTAGGCTTCTGTTGATGAAATTGCGAGGATATCCGTTTTTGGCGAATGCCTTGTATAGATGTTTCTCTTCCTCTTTTTGCAGTTCTGGTGTGCTGCAGTGTGTTGTGGCCCTTTTGAATAGTGTCTTGATGCAACATCGTTTCTGTGTATTGCGGTGGTTGCGTTCATAGTTCAGGACTTGGTCTGTGTGTGTGGCTTTCCTGTGTACCTTAGTTGTGAATTCTCCGTTTGGTGTTCTCTGTACCCTCACGTCTAGGAATGGGAGTTTGTTGTCCTTTTCTTCCTCTCTCGTGAATCGGATTCCTGTGAGTGTGGAGTTCATGATCCGATGTGTATTCTCTATTTCCGTGTTTTTAATGATTACAAAGGTGTCATCAACGTATCTGACCCAGAGTCTGGGTTGAATTTATGGTAAGACTGTTTGTTCTAACCTTTGCATTACTGCTTCTGCTATGAGTCCCGAGATCGGTGAGCCCATGGATGTTCCGTTGATCTGTTCGTATATCTGGTTGTTGAATGTAAAGTGTGTTGTGAGGCACAAGTCCAGTAGCTTAAGTATGTAATCTTTGTTGATGGGTTCAACGTCCTGTTGTCTGTTATGTCTGTTCAGCAGGTTGGCTATAGTTTCTCTGGCTAGGGCTTTGTCAATAGACGTGAACAGTGCCGTTACGTCGAATGAGACCATGGTTTCTTCCTTGTCTACGTGTAGAAATAGAGAATACACACCGGATCATCAAATCCACACTCACAGGAATCCGATTCACGAGAGAGGAAGAAAAGGACAACAAACTCCCATTCCTAGACGTGAGGGGACAGAGAACACCAAACGGAGAATTCACCATAAGGTACACAGGAAAGCCACACACACAGACCAAGTCCTGAACTATGAACGCAACCACCCCAATACACAGAAACGAAGTTGCATCAAGACACTATTCAAAAAGGCCACAACACACTGCAGCACACCAGAACTGCAAAAAGAGGAAGAGAAACACTATACAAGGAATTCGCAAAAAAACGGATATCCTCGCAATTTCATCAACAGATGCCTAAAGGAAAGACAACGGAACGAGGACATGCCGCAACCCAAAGGACTAGCCACACTACCATACATCAAGAACATCTCTGAACTGACAGCCAGACTACTGCAACCACTCGGACTTATAACAGCACATAAACCAACAGCCACTCTCAGACAACAACTCACTAAAACGAAGGACCCGATACCCAGCATAAGCAAAACTAATGTAGTGTGCAAAATCCCAGGCACGGACTGCACAAAACACTATATAGGACAAGCAGGAAGACAGCTAACGATCTGCATCCACGAACATCAACCAGCCACGAAACGACACGACCAGCTATCCTAATAGCCACACACACAGACGACAAGCAACGTGAATTTGACCGGGACAACACTACCATTATAGGGCAAGCGAAACAAAGAACAACCAGGGTATTCCTAGAAGCATGGCACTCATCTACAAACTCCATCAACAAACACATAGACCTGGACCCAATATACCGGCCACTACAGTGGACAGCTGAAACTGACAACGGGAAGAGCCAGGGACAGGCCACTATAAATGTCGGAGGAAACACCACAGAATCGCTTCACAAGAGGCTCCCAAGCACTGAGGATGTCACCTGGACAGGGGGGTTCAATGTGACAGCTCACCACACTACTCTCAAAGACAACAAGTGATTGACAATTAATACTGACCCAATCACATTCTATGAACACATCTCCTTTCATCGACAGGCAGTGGTATGCTTCCTCCTTGAATGTTGCAGTCATTTTGGTGCAGGCACAGTCTCAATAATGTTGCGGAATGAAAGGCAGGATTTTCATCAAGTGCCACCCGTAGGAAAGAGATATATTTTCACAGTCCGAATGGCTATTGTCTTTATGTGTATTTTACAGGGGGTGGTGTTCCATGTATCTTGCTGTTGCTATTCCAGATGGTCATGGCTTAGACAGTGCTGTCGAAGGAACTTTGGTAAATTTCTGCAATGTGTCTTGGAGCTAGAACACACTGCTTCTATTGAGATTTGATGGTGGAGGCAGTGAATGTTTTCGATATGGTGGCGGTCAAGCTGGACTGCAAGTGTATAATTTCTTATGCGTGGTCATCATAGCTTTTCTAGCTATTTTTATTCATTTATTTTTGGCAATACGACTTCTTTTTTTGCAATAAGTGACTCAATGTAATTTAAGTTGACAATTATCTGTTGAAATGAGTTTGGAATTGGCTGCATAGTTGCTTTGTCATTGCAACACGGAATACAAGATTGCAGGAAGTAGGCGAGATATTTGAGTAACTTGCACCTGTTTCACAATTTAATGTGGTTGTGGCCCAGTTATTGACAAAGTCCGTATACCTGTCGTTGGCCCAAATCTCTCAGAACATTTCGTTAGCAAAAGTATTTCTATCTCAGGCATTAAGCGATAAACAAATAATTAAACAATATCAACGAAAACAGGAAAAAAGATGGATGTAGAGTGGATAACCTAAATTTGTCAACTCAATGTTTAATACAGAGGCGGTCAAGGGCCAATTTGATTGATGAGATTATGTACTTCATTCATTGCCTTTGCTTTTGTTGAGAATATTTACTCAGAGGAGACTGTTCTTAAACAAAGAAAATTATACTGCTTTCAAAGTAAGAAATACATGTTGTCGAATGTGTTCAGGCTGAGTCGGAGGTGTATGGCGGAAAAGCAGGAAATTGCTTCGCAGCAATGATGCGTATATGAAGAGCCTGTAAAAGCACTAACGACCTCCTTCACTCGAATAATTCTATCCTTATGAATAGGAGAAAGTGAGGACTGCAGATGCTGGAGATCAGAGCTGAAAGTGTGTTGCTGGAAAAGCGCAGCAAGTCAGGCAGCATCCAAGGAACTGGAGAATCGGCGTTTCGGGCATAAGCCCTTCCTTATGAATATTCATACAGCTGATTCAGATCTGTGTAATTGTCCACATTTAGTCTGCCAAAACTTCCAATTCATCTTCACATTCTCC
>NW_025206838.1:4908-7153 GCF_004010195.1 Chiloscyllium plagiosum | reverse complement strand
GGCAGCGCATTCCCTGCCCCCACCACTCTCTGGGTAAAGGACCCACCCCTGACATCTCCCCTATACCTTCCACCCTTCACCTTAAATTTATGTCCCCTTGTAACACTCGGGTTGTACCCGGGGGAAAAGTTTCTGACTGTCTACTCTATCTATTCCTCTAATCATCTTATAAACCTCTATCAAGTCACTCCTCATCCTTCGCCGTTCCAATGAGAAAAGGCCTTGCACTCTCAACCTATCCTCGTACGACCTATTCTCCATTCCAGGCAACATCCTGGTAAATCCTCTCTGCACCCTCTCCAAAGCTTCCAAATCCTCAGGCCACAGGATTATTCACACTCAGTATTGACCAGCCTCCGGCCACAGAATTAATGAACGCACTGACTTGACCATTTACACATCACAGGATTATTTCCACGCAGGATTGACGCGTCTCAGGCCACAGCAAAGTTCACACACAGTATTGACCATTCAAAGAGCACAGGGTTATTCACGCACAGCATTGACTAGCACACGGCCACAGGATTAATGAACACTCGGTTTTCAACATTTGCAGGTCACAGGATTGTTCCCACATAGTATTGGCAATCCTCAGGCCACAGGATTATTCACACTCAGTATTGACCAGCCTACGGCCACAGAATTAATGAACACACTGTCTTGACCATTTAGAGGTCACAGGATCATTCCCACACAGTATTGACCATCCTCAAGGAACAGGATTATTTACACATAGTATTGATCATCCTCAGGCCATGGATTATTCACACAGAGTATTGACAATCCTCAAGCCACAGGATTATTCCCACACAGTACTGATTATCCTCAGGCCACAGAATTATTCACACACAATATTGATGATTCATAGGCTACAGCATTATTCACACAGTGTATTGACCATCCTTAGGACAAGGGTTATTCACACATAGTATTTACGATTCACGGGCCATAGGATTATTCACACACTTTATTGAGCATTCACAGTGCACAGGATTATTCACACACTGTATTCACAATTCTCAGGCCACAGGTTAATTCACACATGGTATTGACCATTCTCCGTCCACAGGATTACTCACACACAATATTGACCATTCTCAAGCCACAGGATTACTCACACACTGTATTGACCATCCTCAGGGTACAGGATTATTCCCACAGAGTATGGACCATTCTCAAGCCACAGGATTATTCACACACACACAGTATTGAACAACCTCGTGCAGCAGGATATTTAACACACACAGTACTGACTATCCTTCGCCCTAACGGTTATTCCCACACAGTATTGACCATTCTTAGTCCACAGGATTATTCCCACACAGTATTGACCATTCTCAGTCCACAGGATTATTCACACACAGTATTGACCACCATTCCGCCACATCATTAATGAACGCACTCTCTTGATCAGTTACACATCACATGATTATTTCCACGCAGTATTTACGTTTCTCAGGCCACAGCAATATTCACACATAGTATTGATCATTCACAGGGCACAGGATTATTCACACACAGCATTGACAAGCACATGGCCACAGGATTAATGAACACTTTGTCTTCACCATTTACAGGTCACAGGATTGTTCCCACATAGTATTGACAATCTTCAGGCCACAGGATGTCTCACACTCAATATTGACCAGCCTAGAATTAATGAACACACTGTGTTGACCATTTACAGGTCACAGGATTATTCCCACACAGGATTGACCATCCTCAGGCCATGGATTATTCATACACAGTATTAATAATCCTCAAGACACAGGATTATTCCTACACAGTACTGATCATCCTCAGGCAACAGGATTATTCACACACAGTATTGACCATTCTCAGGCCACAGGATTACTCACACACAATATTGACCAACCTCAGGCCAAGGACCATTCACACACAATATTGATGATTCACAGGCCGCAGGATTATTCACAAACAGTATTGACCATTCTCAAATCACAAGATTGTTTACACAGTCTTGACCATTCACAGGCCACAGTATTATTTGCAAACAATATTGACATTGCACAGGTCACAGATTATTAACACATAGTATTGACCACCCACAGCCCACAGGATTATTATCACACAGCATTGACCATCCACAGGCCACATTATTATTCACACAGTATTGCCTATCCTTACGCAAGGGGCTATTGACACAGAGCATTGACAATTCACAGGCCACAGGATTATTCAAACACATTATTGACCATCCTCAGGCCGCGGGATTATGCACACA
>NW_025206838.1:0-4118 GCF_004010195.1 Chiloscyllium plagiosum | reverse complement strand
CAAGGGTTATTCACATACTGTATTTACGATTCACGGGCCATTGGATTATTCCGACCCAGTATTGACTGCCCTCAGTACACAGGATTATTCACACACAGTATTGAGCATTCAAAGTGCACAGGATTATTCCCACACTGTATTCACAATTCTCAGGCCACAGGTTAGTGCACACATGGTATTGACCATTCTCCGTCCATAGAATTACCCACCAGGTCTAAATCAGCCGCTCTCTCCATTCCCTCAATGTCTCTGGTGATCTCCCCTCAGCTGCCTTTCAACTCATCTTCCGCCAGTCCCACACTTCCCGGTTCTACTTGCTTTACAAGATCCACAAGCCCAACTGTCCTGGCCGACCCATCGTCTCAGCATGCATCTATCTCACCAAACATATCTCATTCTACCTCGAATCCATCGTCTCCGCCTTCATTCAGGCATTTCCCACCTACATCTGCAGCACCAACCACACCCTCCATTCTTTAGAAACTTCTAATTCCCTAGGTCACAGCGCTTTTTCTTCATTCTGGACGTGCAGTCCTTTGATACATTCATAATTCGCAAGTATAGCCTCCAGACCCTCCACTTCATCCTCCCAACAGACAGAGACAATCTCCGTCCAGCTGTACTCTACTCCAAATTACACCCCGCTGTCAAATTCGGACACCTCCATCTCCTTTCCTAACGTTACCATTTTCATCTCCGGCAACAGTCGCCATCGGACGTTTACTACAAACCCACAGACTCCCATATCAAACTGGATTACACCTCCTCCTACCGTGTATCATGCTGGAACTTAATTCCATTCTAACAATTCATCCTCCTCCGCCACATCTGCTCAGGTGACGACACATTTCACTTGCAAGCATCACCGACGTTCACCCATTTCGAACAATGAACTTTTCACCCTCCGCCATCCAGGCAGCCCTCTGCCGCACCACCTCCATTCTCCGTTCTACTGCTCTAAAAACCCCTCCCAATGCAATAAAGTTAGAGTCGCCCCTGGTCATCACCTACCACACTCACAGTGTCCTCGTCCAATACATTGTCCAATACATTGTCCAACTAGACACCACCACGAGAATATTTTCCCCTCCACACTCGTCTCTGCCTTACAAGAGAACTGTTCTCTTCAACCATCCTTGGTTTGCATCACTTACCCCACCGACAGCCCCAAAATCCCTTGAAACGAGACGAAATACAAAATGTGCCAGCAAACAAGACCTCCCTTACCAACGTACAGGACATCCTTGGCCTCCTCCATCGCCATAGTGAACTAAAACCGCAAATTGGATGAACAGCAACTCATCTTCTGCCTGGGCAGCCTACAACCCGGAGGACTCAAACTTGAGTTCACCAATTTCAAATAACTTCCATTCCCATGGCTCAATTCCCTTCCCATGATCTTTCACACTTCTCCCTCCTCCTTGCCACCAACTAGATTATTCCTCTCATTGACCAACAAACTTATACTATCTACTTGTCATCACCTATCCCAACTTCACCAACCTGACGCCGTCACCCCCTTTAACTGCAGATCGTAGTGCATCCACTCCCAGTCCTGAAGAAGGGTGACACTGGAAACGTTAACTTCTCCACCTCCTGATGATGCCTGTCTTGCTGTGTTCTTCCAGCCTCGTGCCCCTCTATTATCTCCAATGTGAAGACCAATATGAAGTGTCTGGTTAATGCATTCTCTGGTTCCGTGCACAGTTTGCCTCTGTGTTCCCTAATAGTCTCCAATCTTTCCTTTGATATCCTCTTCCCCTTGATTTTCTGATAGATTATCTTGGGATTCTTACGAATCTTTGAGGAGAAAGTGAGGTCTGCAGATGCTGGAGATCAGAGCTGAAAATGTGTTGCTGGAAAAGCGCAGCAGGTCAGGCAGCATCCAGGGAACAGGAGAATCGACGTTTCAGGCATAAGCCCCTCTTCAGGAAGCCCTTCCTGAAGAGGGGCTTATGCCCGAAACGTCGATTCTCGTGTTCCCTGGATGCTGCCTGACCTGCTGCGCTTTTCCAGCAACACATTTTCAGCTTCTTACGAATCTTACCCGCTAATGCTTTATCATGTCCCTTTTTTTACTCTTCTGCTGACTTTCTTAGATTTAGCCCTCCGTATGGCAGTAGTTAATTCTATAATTACTAAAACAACGTCTCCTCCTCCTTATAGATCTTATACCTGAGTTGCCAATCCTTCATAAACGTTACCTTACTTTTCTTATGGCAGTCCTCGAAGAAAGAGATGCTTCAATTTCTGGGACTGAGCGAACTCTACTGGAAGATGCTTCCAAACTTCAGCAACGTGGTTGTACCCTTAATAGATTTACAAAAGAAGAGCGCAAAATTTAGATCGACAAAACAATGCCAGGGTGGGTATGAGAATTTAAGACTGTATTAACCACTGCACCACTTTTAGCCACTTTTTAAAAAAACACTTTAAAGTTACAATCAATGCTCGTGATATGAGGGTGAGAACCGTATTGATGCAGAAAGATGACGATGGAATTCAATGCCCAATTAGCTCTTTTCGAAGAAAATCAATTTGTACCAGAAAAGACATTTTCCATCAAAATAGAATTCTAATGTTTGGTACTGGTCTTACAAAATTTTAGACTATATGTGTCAAACTATTTTTCTGAGACAGTTGTACAATAGAAACACAACACTATAATATTTATGCAAATATTTAAAACCAAAATATGAGACTCTGATTGGACTTTTATTTGCAGACCTTCAATTTACAAATTACACATGTTGTGGGTGGTAGAAATGTGACAGCAGACGCGTTATTGCGGAATTATAAGGAATAGTGCAGATGTGATTGGCCAATATCGAGTACAATATGACATATCATTGCGGGATTCACTGGGGAGGTGTAACTTAGATTCATGACATATGTATTTCATAGAAATGGCTTTACGAATTAGAGAATAAGAACTATATTTTCATTATGATAGTTCTTCGTTTTGTTTTGGGAGGCGTTGTTATGAGTTGAAAGTATGTATGTTCATTTATAACGAGAGCGTTTTGTTCCTGAAGGTTGAAGTCTCAGCTGCTCGAAAGACAATCTGGGAGATGAGTCTATCCGAAATACATACAATGAACACTTGGCTGTTAAATGGATACTTGAATTTTGTTTGCTGATTTGAAAACAACTCGAATTTTAGAAATTAGTTTAAATCATGCATAGCATTCTAAAACTCAATCGACTTTGAATTTATTGTTCTGACAACGTTGGATCAATGCCAGGGAACGATGTTGGTGGAACAAACAATGCGGATGTTTTGAAAATTGGTTATAGGAACTGCCATAGTGCCGGTGAGCTAACTGCCCATGTAAAATCTTGGCCTCAAACAAATACTCTTTGTGAAGGGTACCTTTTCCTTTAAAATAGCCTGTGTCCATATGGCAAGGATTCTATGATTCAATAATTTCGTCAATGCCAGGGTCAAAGATGTCTCCGACATGCTCAGGGCTTTCTAAATTGGAAGGATGAGCAGCCAGCAGTCGTGGTACACTCTGTTACCAATGACGTAGGTAAGAATTGTGACAAAGTCCTGCAAGGAAAGTTCAGGGAGCTCTGCCTGAGTTTAAAAGCAGGATCTCGGGGATTGGAATCTTGGGTTTCGTCCCTATGCCAGGTGGAAGTGTGACAAAGAAGATGAAGATAGTGCAAATTAATTTGTGACTAAAGATGTGGTTCAGAAGGCGGCTTTTATATTTTGGATGATTGGGATCTCTTCCAGGACAGGTGGGATCGACACAGAAAAGGAATTGATATTGCAACTCGGGTAGCTGTAAATTAGTAATACTTGAGGCTCAGAACGAAATCAGCAGGTCAAACAAAGAGCAAAAGCAGATATTAAAGTAATAAACAGGCAGAGCCAGCCTAATGACAATGATGAGGGAAAGAACTGTAAAAGAAAACGAAAATATGTGAGTTTCTTTAAATTTGGAGTAATGTTTAGGCTCAGTGTTATCGATGATTAATACATAAGGATGCAGAGTGGGCAAATATAGGGCAGCAATATTAAAAGACAAAGACAAATACTGCAGAACGTATGTAAATACTTTGCACTCAATGCATGTAGTATTTCGAATAAAACTACTTGGAGATGCTGG
>NW_025206837.1:5937-12100 GCF_004010195.1 Chiloscyllium plagiosum | reverse complement strand
TAAAACACCTCCCCCAAAGACCATTTACAATTCTGCCCCCAGCACAAAGATATTGGTACCTCTCTGGATTATTTGAAGACCATCCTGTTTTAGAGGAGGCACCTTCCCCAGAAAGTGCACAAATTATCGCCGAATCCAAAAACCTCTCTTCTGCTCTAATCCTGCAGCCACATGTTCAGCTCCGCTCTTTCCCTGATCCTCGCTTCACCCGCCGGTGGGACGACCAACAAAACAGAGAGAGCATCTCGCTCGCTTCACCCGCCGGTGGGACGACCAACAAAACAGAGAGAGCATCTCGGTTGTTCTAGCTCGAAGTTTCAACCCTAGCTCCCTGCATTTCTGCCTGAGATACCCATCTATCTTCCTACTCTCTTTGTCGGTGCCAATATGGATCACGATTTGGGCCTGCTCCCCCTCCACCGCAAGGGTCACAAAATCACGATCAGAGATATCACAAACCCTGACACCTGGGAGCAAACACACCGAACGTCAGTCTCCGTTGTTCCCACAAAACCTCCTACCTGTCCCCCTAACAATGAAATCCCCAATGACAAAAACTCTGCTCCTCTTCCTTTCCCCTTTAAGCAACAGAGACAGACTCTGCGCCAGAGACCTGCACCCTATTGTTTTTCCCTGGTAAGTAGCCCAACCCCCAACAGTATCCAACACGGTATTGATGCTTTTAAGGGGAACAACCACACGACTTCCCTGCACTTGCTGCCAGTTCCGCCTCCTAGTCCTGTCGGTAGACCCTCTACCTTCTTCACGTGGCTGTGGAGGAATTGTCTTGCTGTAACTCCTCTCAGTAACCGCCTCCGCCTTCTCAGTCATCCAAAGAAAATACAATTGCAACCCTCTCCAGTTCCCACAATGTGCTGGAGTTGGTTGGGCATCAACAAATAAAGTCAGCAGGGGCAATAGAAGTGACCCTAACCTCCCACGTACTGCAGGATGAACATTCAATTGCCCTAACCTCCTTCACCTGCTCCCTGAACTTAGTCTGAGTCACGACATAGATACAAGTGTTGGATGAACTGCTTAGAAGTTCCAACATGAATCCCAGTTCTACAACAGGACGAGACAAAAACACAAACCACTAACCTAAATACCACAGGTGGTACCATACAAAATAGACCATAAAGAATGACCACAACAGGATAACGTTTCCTGAGATAAAAAATAGCAACAGGATTTATTTCTTTCGGCTCTCCATCTTTGCATCTGTAGCCTTCTCCCCAGCGCCATGTGCCAGGAGTCTCTTCCAGGCTCTGCTGCTCAATACAATGTGCTTGATCGTAAAAATATTAAGCAGAAGAATCAAAACAAATGGAACACATGGGATTATAATGTGGTGGAGAAACTCACAGCACCACACAGACCCATGGACGGTTCAGAAACGAATAGAAACTTGTGAACATGAAATACTAGAAAATGTTCTTTAAAAAGCTCAGGACAGTCACCGTCCCCAGAATTACAGCTGCCGTTTTCTCCTGGCAGTATTGAATTTTCAGTTTCTGGCAACAAATGGCCACAAATCGATCAAAGGTGAAAGCGACAGGGAACCACTCAGAACAATCAGTGACTGCATCAAGGAGGACAGCGTGGATGTTACAACCTTGGATGAAATACGGTGCTGCCCCATACAAGACAGGGGTTTGTCTCAAAACTGCATCGAGGATAATGACAAGTAGATCCGCAGTGTCCATGGCCACCGAGTAACAAGTAATACATTTTGTAAGTGCCACACTTTCCCCATGACAGGACTGAAATAGTCATTAGGTTGTCTATGAGGAGCAACACATTTTCAGCTCTGATCTCCAGCATCTGCAGTCCTCGCTTTCTCCTGTAATGTAATGTAATCTAATCAAAATAAGAGCAAGTCGGGTTGAAGGCTTCTTTCTAAAAGTACTTTCAGGGGGTGTGACTTGGTCCGTAACAAGAGCCATAGAGAGATTGAGAGGGATTGTAACTCATATAACTCATATAACACCTTCTTCATTATCCTATCTACCTGCGACTCAACTTGCAAGGAACTACGAACCTGCACTCCAAGGTCTCTTTGTTCAGCAACACTCCCTAGGACCTTACCATTAAGTGCATAAGTCCAGCTGAGATTTGCTTTCCCAAAATGCTGCACCTCGCATTTATCTGAATTAAACTCTATCTGCTACTTCTCAGCACATTGGCGCATCTGGTCAAGATCCCATTATAATCTGAGGGAATCCTGTTCACTGTCCACTACACCTCAAATGTTGGTGCCATATGCAAACTTTCTAACTGTACCTCTTATGCTCGCATCCAAATCATTTATGTAAATGACGAAAAGTAGAGGACCCAGCACCGATCCTTGTGGCACTCCACTGGTCACAGGCCTCCAGTCTGAAAAAAAAACAACCCTCCAACACTACCTTCTGTCTTCTACCATTGAGTCAGTTCTGTATCCAAATGGCTAGTTGTCCCTGTATTCCATGAGACCTAACCTTGCTAATCAGTCTCCCATGGGAAACCTTGTCCAAGGCCTTACTGTTCACAACATCTTTCGGATAGGAAGGAGATGAGGATTATTCCAAAAGTGGCTCACGGAGTCATTATGCAGACGTCGACAATCTTTGAGTTTTGGAGAACGATCAAGAATTATAAATTCAGAGAGAGTCTTCAAAAGTTTTAGACAGACGTTGAGTCATACAGTTATAGATTACTACAGCACGGAGGCAGAAACTTTAGGCCAATATGGTTCACGCTGACAAGAATGTCAGTTCACACGCACCCTGTTTCCATGTACGTGGTCCATACCTTTCCAAACCCTTCCAATCCATGCGTGTGTCCAAACGTTTTTTAGATTTTGATAACGGGTCCACCTCAATCACGACTTTTCAATTTTGGTAATGAGTCCACCTCAACCACTTCCACTGTTAGCTCATTACTTATGCGTACCACCCTCTGTGTAAAAACGTTTTGCCCATCAGGTTACCTTTTATTCACTCCCCCCTAACATTAAACTGATACCCTCTTGTCCTTGCTTCCCCAACACTGGGAAGAAGACTGAGTGCAGTCACTCTGTCCGTTCCTCTCACAATATTATGCACTTCGATAAGGACCCCCCCACACACACACACCCTGCCGCAAGTGGCCTGCACTCTGAAGAAAAAGTTTGTTCATCGTCTCCTTGTAACGTATACCCTCGAGTCCTGGCAACATTATTGTAAATCACTTCATTACTCTTTCCAGTTTAACAACAGAGCTGAAAAATGTGTTGCTGGAAAATTGCAGCAGGTCAGGCAGCATCCAAGGAGCAGGAGAATCGACGTTTCGGGCATAAGCCCTTCTTCAGGATATTCCTGATGAAGGGCTTATGCCCGAAACGTCGATTCTCCTGCTCCTTGGATTCTGCCTGATCTGCTGCGCTTTTCCAGCAACACATTTTTCAGCTCTGATCTCCAGCATCTGCAGTCCTCACTTTCTCCCAGTTTAACACCAGCCTTCTGAAAGTAAATTGAGCAGAACTGAACACAACGTCCTGTATAATTGCACATAACTTTGTAACTTCTACACTCAGTGATCTGGCTGACGAAGGCCAGTGAAAAAAATGTCTTCTTCACTGCCCTGTACATGTATGTCTTCACTTTCGGACGTCAAGTTTAATAGGAAATCTTTGAGTGTTATTGAGTCATAATGATCTGCATAGTCATAAAGTACTCAGAGCCAATCAGCGATCTTAGAGTCACAGAGGCATTGAATTATTGAGAGTCAGAGAGCATTGACATGCGACAGATAATTATCATGAGTCAAAGGGTTCATTCTCAATCTGGGTGGGTTGCTCTTCGGAAGGTCAGTGTGGACTTGTTGGGCCGAAGGGCCTGATTCCGCACTGTAAGTAATCTAATCTAAAAATTGGTTTGATCGCTAACTGAATGGAACGTTCAAAAATAATACGGACTTGCTGGATAATTGTGTGAAGCAGAAACCCTGGGTGGCTTGTCCCAAATTTATTTGGAACCCTGTCTCGATTCATTCCACGCTAACTTACAGTCATGGATCATAATTATTCTTTCCATAACTGCCTTACCACTTAAGTGTGTGTCTGTGCATCCTTTTAAAATATGGAGCCACCAGTCCTCAGAAATAGTGAACATAGTCAATTTCTGCGGAGACTCTCTTCATTACTCAGATTGATCATGTGGCGATATGTACAAAACATTACATTTTCCACTTAACTGTTGATTACCAGAAATGGCTGTGTGTAGGTCTCGCACAAAGATGACACAGACACACCAAATTCAATGTCTTAGTTGATACAGAAAGAAATTTCAGGTTCCTATTTAATAAAAGAAACTGATGATCATTTTGTTACACTAATGTGTTAATCTATTGTCACTCCTCATAGACAACCTAATGACTATTGCAGTCCTGTCAAGGGGATAGTGTGGGACTTACAAAATGTATTACTTGTTACTCGGTGGCCATGGACACTGCGGATCTACTCGTCATTATCCTCGATGTAGCTTTGAGACAAACTCCTGTCGTTTATGGGGCAGCACCGTATTTCATCCAAGGTTGTAACATCCACGCTGTCCTCCTTTACGCAGTCACTGATTGTTCTGAGTGGTTCCCTGTCGCTTTCACCTTTGATCGATTTGTGGCCATTTGTTGCCAGAAACTGAAAATTCAATACTGCCAGGAGAAAACGGCAGCTGTAATTCTGGGGACGGTGACTGTCCTGAGCTTTTTAAAGAACATTTTCTAGTATTTCATGTTCACAAGCTTCTATTCGTTTCTGAACAGTCCATGGGTCTGTGTGGTGCTGTGAGTTTCTCCACCACATTATAATCCCATGTGTTCCATTTGTTTTGATTCTTCTGCTTAATATTTTTACGATCAAGCACATTGTATTGAGCAGCAGAGCCTGGAAGAGACTCCTGGCACATGGCGCTGGGGAGAAGGCTACAGATGCAAAGATGGAGAGCCGAAAGAAATAAATCCTGTTGCTATTTTTTATCTCAGGAAACGTTATCCTGTTGTGGTCATTCTTTATGGTCTATTTTGTATGGTACCACCTGTGGTATTTAGGTTAGTGGTTTGTGTTTTTACTCATCCTGAGATTCATGTTGGAACTTCTGAGCAGTTCGTCCAACACTTGTATCTATGTCGTGACTCAGACTAAGTTCAGGGAGCAGGTGAAGGAGGTTAGGGCAATTGAATGTTCTTCCTGCAGTACGTGGGAGGTAAGGGTCACTTCTATTGCCCCTGCTGACTTCATTTGTTGATGCCCAACCAAGTGAGCACATTGTGGGAACTGGAGGGTGTTTCAATTGCATTTTCTTTGGATGACTGAGAAGGCAGAGGCGGGTACTGAGAGGAGTTACAGGAAGGTCGTTCCTCCACAGCCACGTGAAGAAAGTAGAGGGTCTACCGACAGGAGTAGGAGACGGAACTGGCAGCAAGTGCAGGGAAGACGTGTGGTTGTTCCCCTTAAAAGCATCAATACCGAATTGGATACTGTTGGCGGTTGGGCTACTTACCAGGGAAAAACAATAGGGTGCAGGTCTCTGGCGCAGAGTCTGTCTCTGTTGCTCAAAGGGGAAAGGAAGAGGAGCAGAGTTTTTGTCATTGGGGATTTCATTGTTAGGGGGACAGGTAGGAGGTTTTGTGGGAACAACGGAGACTGACGTTCGGTGTGTTTGCTCCCAGGTGTCAGGGTTTGTGATATCTCTGATCGTGATTTTGTGACCCTTGCAGTGGAGGGGGAGTAGGCCCAAATCGTGATCCATATTGGCACCGACAAAGAGAGTAGGAAGATAGATGGGTATCTCAGGCAGAAATGTAGGACGCTAGGGTGGAAACCTCGAGCTAGAACAACCGAGATGCTCTCTCTGTTTTGTTGGTCGTCCCACCTGCGGGAGAAGCGAGGATCAGGGAAAGAGCGGAGCTGAACATGTGGCTGCAGGAATAGAGCAGAAGAGAGGTTTTTGGATTCGGCGATAATTTGTGCACTTTCTGGGGAAGGTGGCTCCTCCAAAACAGGCTGGTCTTCAAATAATTCAGAGAGGTACCAATATCTTTGTGCTAGGGGCGGAATTGTAAATGGTCTTCTTGGAGGTGTTTTAGAATAATGCAGCAGGAAGATAGGACTATGAATTGTAGTTCCAGTGTACAGGAGTTTGAG
>NW_025206837.1:2348-5922 GCF_004010195.1 Chiloscyllium plagiosum | reverse complement strand
TCTTCAAATAATTCAGAGAGGTACCAATATCTTTGTGCTGGGGGCGGAATTGTAAATGGTCTTCGTGGAGGTGTTTTAAAATAATGCAGCAGGAAGATAGGACTATGAATTGTAGTTCCAGTGTACAGGAGTTTGAGAGTAAATAAGTCAGGGATAGGATTACGATGTCGCGATAGCACACCTGCAATCAGGATTTTGAATTGAAATGTGTGTACGTAAATTCCAGGAGCATCCAGAATATGATGGATGAACTTGCAGCGTGGTTTGGCAACTGGGATTTTGATGTCGTGGCCACTTCAGAGACGTAGCTAGAGGAGGGACAGGAATGGTTGTTGCAGATTCCACGATATAGATGTTTCAGTAAGAAGAGAGAAGATGCTAAAAGGGGTTGGGGCTGGTGTGGATGGGTTGGCATTGTTAATCAAGAGTAGTATTACAGCAGCTGAGATAATATTTGAGTACAGAGGTAGTTTGGGCCGAGGTTACAAAGAGGGATAATTGGGGGAAAGACAATTATGATGCGATTAGCAAAACCTAACGTGCATAGGATTGGGAAGGAAACTGCAGGGAATGGACACACGTGAACTGTGGAGCTTGTTCAAGGAGTTGCTACAGCGGGTCCTTGATAACTAAATACCTTTCAGCCATGGTTTACTAAAGAAGTTGAAGCTCTTGTCAGGAGGAAGAAGGAGGCTTATGTGAGAACGAAGTGTGAAGACTCAAACAGGTGTCTTGAGAGTTATAGGTTAGCCAGAAATGATCCATTGAGAGGTCTAAGAAGAGCCAGGAGTGGATATGAGCAGTTGCTACTGGATATGATCAAGGAAAGTTCTAATGCGTTTGATAGGAATATATGGGAACAATGAATTGCCAGAGGAAGATTAGGGATTCTGAATTAGTGGTGCTAGAAGAGCACAGCAGTTCAGGCAGCATCCAAGGAGCAGCGAAATCGACGTTTCGGGCAAAAGCCCTTCATCAGGAATAAAGTACAGCTAATCCAGAATCTGGTTTCCAGCATCTGCAGTCATTGTTTTTACCGAGAGGAAGATTAGGCG
Source organism: Chiloscyllium plagiosum (assembly GCF_004010195.1). Classification (NCBI taxonomy): domain Eukaryota; kingdom Metazoa; phylum Chordata; class Chondrichthyes; order Orectolobiformes; family Hemiscylliidae; genus Chiloscyllium; species Chiloscyllium plagiosum. The sequence goes on along the minus strand of NW_025206837.1, from coordinate 4,867 downwards.
AATCAAATATAGCAGTGTGAGGTTGTGCGTGGAAACTAAGGACACAGAGGAAGAGCTGAGTGAAGACTTTTTATCACTATTCACATTGGAAAAGGGCAATGTTAGTGAGAATACGGAGATGTATGGTTCTAGATTAGATGATATTGTGTTTGACAAAGAGGAGGTTTTAGCAATTTTGCGAAATCTGAAAATAGATACGCCCCCTGGGCTGGATGGGATTTACGCTCGGATTCTCTGGGGAGCCAGGGAGAAGATTGCAGAGACTTTAGCTTTGATCATTATGGTTCATTGTCGACAGGCGGAGTGTCAGACATCTGGAGGAAAGCAAATGCTGTACCCTTGTTTAAGAAGGGGACTCTGCTTAAACCTGATAATGAAAGGTCAGAAAGAGTTACTTCGATTCTGGGCTGGTGTTGGAAAATGTTATAAGAGATAAGATTTGTATCATCTGGAAAGGAGTAATTTGATTATGGATCGACGACACGGTTTACAGAAGGATTCGTCATGCCTCAATAACCTTACTGAGTTCTTCGAGAAGGTGTCAAAACAGGTGTATGAAGGCACAGCGAGTGATGTGTGCATATTAACTTCAGACAGGCGTTAGTAAGCTTCCACACGGACGGCTATTGCACAAAATACAGCGTTTCGAGATTGAAGGTGATTTAGCGGTTTGGATCAGAAATTGGCTAGCTGAAGGAAGACAGCGGGGGTGATTGATTGAAAATGTTCACCAACTGTGTGAAAAATTGTTGCCTCTTAGGTCTCTTTTATATCTTTCCCCTCTCACCCTAATCCTGCAATTTGCTACCGAATAACGTGTTGTTCTCATAATTCCAATGTCCGTCCTGCCGTTTCACTAAATTAAATTATGCTACCCTTTGAAGCCTTTTAGTGGAATATCAATTAGCAAGTTACATGAATGGATTCAATTTTCATAGCCTGGCCATCACTTGCCTTCTTGCCGCACAAACAGATGATGCCTGACCAGCAATTATTTCCAGTATTCCAAACACTTAAATCCAAATGGAGGCAATTCAAGTATGAGTCATGCACATCATTTCAGCGATGTTCCAACCCAAAGAAACCCAAACATATAAATAGAAAGCAGCAATCATATACACTGCTTCGCCTGAGGCTCACTGAAGATGCGACGTAGTTGGGTGACGAAAGGTCTGGAAATGAACCTCCCAGCTCAGCAAGTAAACCTACATCCATAGGTTGGGTTCGTCTTGTATGATGGTAGTGTCACTGTTCTAGTGAATGTGGAATTCCGTGATCATTTTCTGGGCTCATGGTTTCAAATCCCGCTACAAACAACAGGGAAGTACGAGACTTAATCGTTTTGGTGACAAACTATTTATCATTGCTGACTGATAGCTCCTTTGATTCGGGATTGCATCTAACCTCAGGCGACTATTTAGAGATTGACAGTTCACCTCCTATCTATGCGGGTTTCAGCCATGTCCTGTGGTTTCCTCGCAGAGTCCACGAGTGTACAGCTTAGGTGGGTTGGCCATGTTAAACTGATCTATACAGTCCATGGATGAACAGGCTGAATTGTTAACCAAGGTAAATCGAAATTGGATCAGACTGATTCTAATCTAAACAGGTTTACAGAATCTTACTAGATTCAGCCAGGGTTTGAGCAAAATAAAACGTAATCCTGCAATTTCAAATTCACCCCACAAGCTTATGTGTTTCTGTGTGAATGTGGGTTGCTGTATAGGCGTGAGGGAGGGTTTTATGAGTTTCTGTGAGATTGTGTGTGTATGTGTGTATTGTGTGAGAGTGAGTGGAAAGGGGCATAGTCTGTGAGAGTGTGTGTGAGTGTGGGAATAATGTCTGAGTGCATGAGAGAGGGTCTGCGTGAGTTAATGGGTTTGAAGATGAGTGTATGTGTGGAAAGGAGTGTGTATGTGTGTGTGTAGCAGTTTATGTGTGTGTGCGATTGTCTTTTTGTGCATCTGCCTGTGTGTGTGTGTGTGTGTGTGTGTGTGTGTGTGTGTATAGTGCAATGGAGTCACCTGTAGTGTGTGATGAACCTATGATTCCCGGTTGAGGCCATCCCATGGGGGACTGAACTTGGCTATCAACCTCTGGTCTGCCACTTTTCGTTATTGTCTGTCCCGAAGTTTGCCTTGGAGGATGGCCACCCGAAATTCCGAGTCGAATGTCCCTGACTGCTGAAGTGTTCTCTGAATGAAAGGGAACACTCCTGTCTGATGATTGTTGTGTAGTGTCCATTCATCCTTTGCCATTGCCTCTGCTTGGTCTCTCCAATGTACCATGCCTCAGGGCATCCTGACTTGCAGCGTATGAGTAGACAGCTTTGGCTGAGTCGTATGAGTACCTTTCACGTACATGGTGAGAGGTGCTCCCACTTGTAAAATTGGTATCCATGTCCACACTCTGACACGTCTTGCAGCATTTACCACGACAAGGTTGTGTGGTAGTTTCCTGAAAGCCGGGCAGTTTGTTGCGAGCAATGATTTGTTTGAGGTTTGGTGATTGTTTAAAGA
>NW_025206837.1:0-1388 GCF_004010195.1 Chiloscyllium plagiosum | reverse complement strand
TGATTTACATATGAAAGAACTGAGCTTGTAAGATTCTGTAAATCCGCCTTTAGATTAGAATCAGTCTGACCGTCGTGGCACAGACAGTCTCACACAGGGTAGCTCACACCTTGAAAGAATTATCTTGCCCGACATGACACCAATTGCTAAAGTTCATTAAGAATGTATTTTTTGGATATTTTACGATTTACATATGAAAGAACTGAAGCCAACATGGTCATTCTAAGAGGTGATAGATTTAACAAACAATTGGGGTTTTCTCAATGTTAAATTTCATTTACATCACACTGTAGACATTTACTATAAAATCTGGGTCTTACAATCTTACATGCCACAACCACCTGACGAAGGAGCAGTGTTCCAAATGCCAGTGATTCCTGTTGGGCTTTAAACCTGGTGTTGTGTGAGATTTAACTTTGCACACATTAGTCCAACACCATGGTAAAAATGGGGTATGTGCATTAGATACAATGTTCATTAGTGGCTTGTTGGAGACCAGTTAAGCCAAAAGCCATCTTTCTGTACTGCCTGGATTCTATTATTCTTTCAACATCAGCACTTTTTAGTTCTCCGAGGGGCCATTCTTTACCCTGACTTGGAAACATCTTGAAGTTCCTTCAATGACGCTCTGTCAAAATCATGGATCTCCCGCCCTAACGGCATTATGGATCATGTTGCAGGACATGGACAGCAGGGTCCAATAAAGCAGCTTACCCTCAACATACCAATGGGTAGCTCGGAAGTGGCAATAAATTCTGTTCTAGCGGGCGATGTCTACCTCTCACTAATCTACAAACAAATAGTAATTGCCTTTGTATCTCACCCCTACAGATCCTCTTCGAAAACCAACGATGTCACTTGATGATCGAAGTGGAGTGTACGTTGAGTCAGAGATAGTCACTCAAATCTGCATCGTGTCTGAAGATGTTCACGATATACCATTCGACTTTTACAAAGGAAGCCCAAAAATGACCCAGGATAAATCGACATAAAGGGCCATGTGGGAAGATTTCGGGTGAATGGCAACGTTCAAAACGGCCAATTCCAATGTAAGTATACAGTCAACATCAAAGGAAGACGGTTAGAGGGAAACGAAACAGAGACAATTTGTCCAATTATCGACTTGCATTCAACGTGGTGTAACAGATTGGTTGTTTTAAAGTGAGAGTCATCCAAAGGCATGGATTTCTATCTCAGAGATCAACGCCAAACAAGCGCCCATCATTTTTGCAACAGCGCACCTTTTAATCAAGCGTTTGTTTATTTTATGAAAATGAGAAAGAATTTGAACACTTACTGGAAGCCAAGTCACCATTGACCTCCGTTCAGTGTGAATGCACTGAATTACACGCTGGAGGGAAGCGTGATCTCAAGGCTTATCTGGTGAA
>NW_025206836.1:10625-12098 GCF_004010195.1 Chiloscyllium plagiosum | reverse complement strand
ACTTTGATGTTGATTAAATATTCATTAAGATCACTAAACAGGATTAAAACAAGGTAACTAGGTTGACAGAAAACTAATGGTCATTATCAAACAGAATTATATTTTCATTCAAAAATGCAGACGATTCAAGAATTCTCTCTTCTTTCCATTGTATTTCTTGGAGAGAAAGGTAATTTATAATTTGTCAAATTTTAACCGCAATCAGTGGTTAGATGTTTGGGACAGAATGAGACAGAATGTGAATAGATAATGAATGTGATTATCCTTTTTAGTGAAAGGTACAATCCATGACATTTGGTAGAAAGAAGAAATGTGACACACTTGTGAAGTATTGTACATTGACAAATAATTTGGATAAAAGCTTTAACATTTCTGTATCTTCAAATCACTTTTTCATACATTGAACTAAAAATTTAAAAACAATGTGCATGAATTGGGAAAGAAGAAAAGGTATTAAAGATGACAGATCAGCTAAAAGCAAATTCCCTTTTTCCAAACATGTGGTATTTAATTAAATCATTGGAAATTTAATGGATTTTTAGCAAGAACTACAATAAATGTGAACAATGAAGTGAAATATAATCAAATCAATCTAACTAAGTTTCCACCCATGAAATTAAATTTAGCTATGTTTGGGAGATTGTCGAGTGCAATGTATCTTTGAGTCAATTGATGTACTAAGCCATAATTCCACATCTACAGCTGGATATATTGGAGATAAACCTGTTCGTTATTCGCTAGAAAATGGTTTAAAATAGCTGAAAACAAATTTAAGAATAATGAGAAAATTTGTATTGCAATGTGACTGTACGATATGTTGGCGAGAACTGAAATATTGTTGTGAAAATTCATTAGACTTCTTATAATTGATAAAGCTGATTAATAATCCTTCCATTAAAATGAGTAGTGAGATGAAAGAGTATCAGATATTTACTATGAGTGTTGGATGAAAAATCTTTGGTTGATTACTGGTGTGTTGACCAGAAAAAAATGTTAATATTTCATGATGATACAGGCATTAAGAAATAATGGATTAAAAATAAAGGGGGAATCTCATGATGCTTGTTAGAAAGACTAAATTTCATTAAGGTGTGATAATTAAAATAACAAAAACTTTATAGAGAAGGCAATGGCTTAGTAGCATTATTGCTAGCCTGTTAATCCAGAGATCCAGATGATGTTCTGGGGACCCAAATTTGAATCCCATCACGGCAGGTCTGACTCCAAACCCACAACAACGTGGCTGACTCCCAACTGTCCTCTGGGCAGTTAGGAATGGGAAATAACTGCTGGCCTGTACAGCGACACCCTCATTCTGTAAAGGCATATAATGTTAGAACTCAACAATTAAAATGATTCAATATTTCCAAAACGGTTTGCTTTGATCTTGACTAGATATTCACTAAGAGTGGTAAACTGAGGATTAAAATATTGTTTCTTTTTAATAACATTCAGAGATTATTGATCAGAATT
>NW_025206836.1:0-7302 GCF_004010195.1 Chiloscyllium plagiosum | reverse complement strand
AGATGAGGAGAAATATCTTCACCCTGAGAGTGTGGAGCCTGTGGAAATCTCTGCCATAGAAAGCAGATGAGGCCAAAACATTGACTGTTTTCAAGAAAGAGATGGATGTAGCACTTAGGGGTCAAAGGGTATGGGGAAAAGGTGAGAACAGGGACTGAGTGGAAGCATCAGTCAGGATCATATTAAATGATGGTGCAGGTTTAAAAAGGCTGAATGGCCTAATCCTGTTCCTATTTTCTATGTTCCATGGATACTACACGGATCCAGAGGACCTGAAGCTAATCACCCAGGGAAGGTGAGCTCACATCCTGTCATTGCTGCTTCAGAATCTGGAATATTAAAAGTTGGTGTGAGCCAGAAAGGTGCTGGCGGATACGGAATCATTGATGACCTTCCAGGGTAGGCTCAAGGGGCTGAATGGCCTACTCTTGCTCCTGTCTTCTATGTTTCTATGAAACCTGCTGGCCACGGCCTACGTGTGACCCCTGACCCCGCACACCAATGTGATTGACTCTTAACTGCCCTCCCAGTGCCTCAGGGTGACTCTGGGTTGCTTTAAGGAGACCAATATTAGTTCACAATACGGTCTCCCTGCCATCCTGACCAGGAATCATCGGGGAAACTGCAATAGAAACCAGGCCTTGCTAACACCATGGGAGTGAAGGAATCACTCATGGGTGGGGCAAGGAGACAGTGAACTATGAGTCAAGTTGTCAACTGTGAGCACACGTATTTCTGGAGGTTTCATCATATTATCCCAGAGATGAGGGTTTTGTGGGATGAGGAGAGATTGAACAGTTCAGGCCTATACAATGCAATTTTGAAGAATGAGGGGAGATCAAACTGAGGTATTCAAGATAATAAAAGATGTGGATAAAATAGACGGGGAGCAGATGCTTCCTCTTGTGGGGAATCCTAGGACAAGTGGTTATAGCCTTAGGATAAGGGGTAACAAATTTAAAACAGAGTTGAGGAGAAACTACTTCTCCCAAAGGGGTGTGAATCTGTAGGATTCCCGACCCCAAAGTGTGGTGGATGCTGGGACAGTGAGTAAATTTAAGGAGGAGTTAGACAGATTTTAAATTGATAATGGGTTGAAGGGATATGGAGAGAAGGCAGGAAAATGGGGGTGAGGAGCATTTCAGCCATGATCGAATGGTGGAGCAGACTCGATGGGCCAAATGGCCTAATTCTGCTCCTATCTTATGAACATATGACCAGCCCTACCATGCTCTAGCTATTGGTCAGCTAACACCACATGATGTCCTGCCAACTTACCAATAGTAAAGCAGAAAGAGCTATTACCCAAATGGGTGATACTTGGCTGTTGGACAAGCAACAATGGACAGAATGGTGGCCCAGTGATTAAAAAAACATGCCTCTCACAGCACCAGGTTTGATTCCACCCTTGGCTGATTGTTTGCGTGGAGTTTGCATGATCTCCCATGTCTGTATGGGTTTCCTCTGGGTGCTCCAGTTTCCTCCCATGGTCCAGTGATGTGCGGGTTTGGTGGATTGGCCATGGGAAATTGCCCCATGGTGCCTGAGGATGTGGAGGCTAGTTGGGTTAGTTTTGATGAATATGAGGATTGGGTGGGATGCTCTTTGCTGGGTCATTGCTACAGGGGATTCCATAAATCTCCCAATCCCTCAATATTTTCACACCTGGTAAAGAGAACTATTTGAAGAGAGTGACAAGAAAAAATCCTTATTCTTAAATAACCCTTGCTACTTTCACCTAGAGATTGATTAATACTCAATCACCTTTTCCCACACCCATCCCACTGGAGGGGCATGCAGAGAAGTGCGGACTCGATTTGGTTTATTATCACATATACCTCAGTACAGAGAAAAGTTTTGTTTTGTGAACAGTGCAGGCAGATCATAACATTCAAGTATATACAGATCATAGGGTGATTGAACAGAGTGAGACTTACAAAGTTACAGCTGCATAGAAGGTGTAGAAAATTAACCTCGGATTTGAAATTAGAGAGGTCCATTCAACAGTTGAATAACAGCGTGGAAGAAGCTGTTGGTACGTGTACTCAAGCTTTGGGAAACCCTACACCTATAAACCTTGGATGATGCAATGAAGCATTCTGCAGTTCAATAGCCAAAAGGCAGTTGCTACATGCATTTGCAGATAAAGAGCAGGATGAGGTTTGGGAGGTCTGTTTGTGGGCCACCTTGTAGAATGAGTGGAAAGGGAGGGAGGGACAGAGCAGGGAGGGAGTCATGCTGTTTCAGAGGAGTCTGCTACCTTTGCGAAGTGTTTGGAAAGAGCAATGGGTGTAAGTTTGCAGCTCCTGAGGCTGTTGAATTATTTCTGTAGATCTTGGTCGGTATGCAGTGTCTTCTTCGTTGTGATGGGCAGCCCTTGGGACTGTCTGCTGTGTGTACAAATCAGATTTCATTACATTTATTACATGCCTACATCCGATGAGGCTGCTTTAACCTTGAGTATCGCTCCTGTCCCCTCTGTCCTCTGTGTGGGTATTGATGCTTTTTAATCCGACGAGTGATGTGACCAATCTACCACAGGTTTTTAATCCTTTTGGAACCTGTTCAAGTCTGTTGTAAAACTGCTAGCTCACACGACAATTGATATGACTTGGGAAAGCAATTCCCTTAAAAGGGCTGATGCAGTTGCCATGGCCCCAGGGCGGTGTGTGGCTTCAGATGGCGCTCTCGCCCACAGTGGACTGCTTGAGTCAGGCCATCTTAAAACAGAGTGTATGCTAAGACTGGGCAACTGCGAGAAAGGAGAGCAGGATAGTGTTACCCACGCCCCCCACCCTCAAGCCCATATTCCTTGTCATTCCTCCAGCTAATGTCACTAAAAAACACATCATGGTGTGGGAGCTTGCTGTGCAGAGACTGTTTTATGCCTTTTTCAACATTATCATCATGAATACAGTTAAAATCACACAACGTCAGGTTATAGTCGAACAGGTTTATTTGGAAGCACTAGCTTTCGGAGCGCTGCTCCTTCATCAGATGATTGTGATAACCACCTGATGAAGGAGCAGCGTTCTGAAAGCTAGTGCTTCCAAATAAACCTGTTCGACTATAACCTGACGTTGTGTGATTTTAACTGTATTCATGATGATAATGTTGAAAAAGGCATAAAACAGTCTCTGCACAGCAAGCTCCCACACCATGATGTGTTTTTTAGTGACATTAGCTGGAGGAATGACAAGGAATATGGGCTTGAGGGTGGGGGGCGTGGGTAACACTATCCTGCTCTCCTTTCTCGCAGTTGCCCAGTCTTAGCATACACTCTGTTTTAAGATGGCCTGACTCAAGCAGTCCACTGTGGGCGAGAGCGCCATCTGAAGCCACACACCGCCCTGGGGCCATGGCAACTGCATCAGCCCTTTTAAGGGAATTGCTTTCCCAAGTCATATCAATTGTCGTGTGAGCTAGCAGTTTTACAACAGACTTGAACAGGTTCCAAAAGGATTAAAAACCTGTGGTAGATTGGTCACATCACTCGTCGGATTAAAAAGCATCAATACCCACACAGAGGACAGAGGGGACAGGAGCGATACTCAAGGTTAAAGCAGCCTCATCGGATGTAGGCATGTAATAAATGTAATGAAATCTGATTTGTACACACAGCAGACAGTCCCAGGGGCTGCCCATCACAACGAAGAAGACACTGCATACCGACCAAGATCTACAGAAATAATTCAACAGCCTCAGGAGCTGCAAACTTACACCCATTGCTCTTTCCAAACACTTCGCAAAGGTAGCAGACTCCTCTGAAACAGCGTGACTCCCTCCCTGCTCTGTCCCTCCCTCCCTTTCCACTCATTCTACAAGGTGGCCCACAAACAGACCTCCCAAACCTCATCCTGCTCTTTATCTGCAAATGCATGTAGCAACTGCCTTTTGGCTATTGAACTGCAGAATGCTTCATTGCATCATCCAAGGTTTATAGGTGTAGGGTTTCCCAAAGCTTGAGTACACGTACCAACAGCTTCTTCCACGCTGTTATTCAACTGTTGAATGGACCTCTCTAATTTCAAATCCGAGGTTAATTTTCTACACCTTCTATGCAGCTGTAACTTTGTAAGTCTCACTCTGTTCAATCACCCTATGATCTGTATATACTTGAATGTTATGATCTGCCTGCACTGCTCACAAAACAAAACTTTTCTCTGTACTGAGGTATATGTGATAATAAACCAAATCGAGTCCGCACTTCTCTGCATGCCCCTCCAGTGGGATGGGTGTGGGAAAAGGTGATTGAGTATTAATCAATCTCTAGGTGAAAGTAGCAAGGGTTATTTAAGAATAAGGATTTTTTCTTGTCACTCTCTTCAAATAGTTCTCTTTACCAGGTGTGAAAATATTGAGGGATTGGGAGATTTATGGAATCCCCTGTAGCAATGACCCAGCAAAGAGCATCCCACCCAATCCTCATGTTCATCAAAACTAACCCAACTAGCCTCCACATCCTCAGGCACCATGGGGCAATTTCCCATGGCCAATCCACCAAACCCGCACATCACTGGACCATGGGAGGAAACTGGAGCACCCAGAGGAAACCCATACAGACATGGGAGATCATGCAAACTCCACGCAAACAATCAGCCAAGGGTGGAATCAAACCTGGTGCTGTGAGAGGCATGTTTTTTTAATCACTGGGCCACCATTCTGTCCATTGTTGCTTGTCCAACAGCCAAGTATCACCCATTTGGGTAATAGCTCTTTCTGCTTTACTATTGGTAAGTTGGCAGGACATCATGTGGTGTTAGCTGACCAATAGCTAGAGCATGGTAGGGCTGGTCATATGTTCATAAGATAGGAGCAGAATTAGGCCATTTGGCCCATCGAGTCTGCTCCACCATTCGATCATGGCTGATATGCTCCTCACCCCCATTTTCCTGCCTTCTCTCCATATCCCTTCAACCCATTATCAATTTAAAATCTGTCTAACTCCTCCTTAAATTTACTCACTGTCCCAGCATCCACCACACTTTGGGGTCGGGAATCCTACAGATTCACACCCCTTTGGGAGAAGTAGTTTCTCCTCAACTCTGTTTTAAATTTGTTACCCCTTATCCTAAGGCTATAACCACTTGTCCTAGGATTCCCCACAAGAGGAAGCATCTGCTCCCCGTCTATTTTATCCACATCTTTTATTATCTTGAATACCTCAGTTTGATCTCCCCTCATTCTTCAAAATTGCATTGTATAGGCCTGAACTGTTCAATCTCTCCTCATTCCACAAAACCCTCATCTCTGGGATCATATGATGAAACCTCCAGAAATACGTGTGCTCACAGTTGACAACTTGACTCATAGTTCACTGTCTCCTTGCCCCACCCATGAGTGATTCCTTCACTCCCATGGTGTTAGCAAGGCCTGGTTTCTATTGCAGTTTCCCCGATGATTCCTGGTCAGGATGGCAGGGAGACCGTATTGTGAACTAATATTGGTCTCCTTAAAGCAACCCAGAGTCACCCTGAGGCACTGGGAGGGCAGTTAAGAGTCAATCACATTGGTGTGCGGGGTCAGGGGTCACACGTAGGCCGTGGCCAGCAGGTTTCATAGAAACATAGAAGACAGGAGCAAGAGTAGGCCATTCAGCCCCTTGAGCCTACCCTGGAAGGTCATCAATGATTCCGTATCCGCCAGCACCTTTCTGGCTCACACCAACTTTTAATATTCCAGATTCTGAAGCAGCAATGACAGGATGTGAGCTCACCTTCCCTGGGTGATTAGCTTCAGGTCCTCTGGATCCGTGTAGTATCCATGGAACATAGAAAATAGGAACAGGATTAGGCCATTCAGCCTTTTTAAACCTGCACCATCATTTAATATGATCCTGACTGATGCTTCCACTCAGTCCCTGTTCTCACCTTTTCCCCATACCCTTTGACCCCTAAGTGCTACATCCATCTCTTTCTTGAAAACAGTCAATGTTTTGGCCTCATCTGCTTTCTATGGCAGAGATTTCCACAGGCTCCACACTCTCAGGGTGAAGATATTTCTCCTCATCTCAGTCCTATCCCGTATCCTTCGGCTGCAACCCCTCGTCTGGACTCCCCATTCATCAGGAACATCTTTCCTGTGTTTACTCTGTCTAGTCTAGTTAGAATTTTACAGGTTTCTATAAGATTCCCCCTCATTCTTTTAAACTCCAGTGAACGGAGTCCGGTCTGATCCATCGGTGATGTAAGAGTCTCAGGTGAGGCAACTGAGTAATTGAAAGAGACATGACCGCGCAACAAGACTCTCATGGGGCGGGGCTGATAAGGGAAAAAAATACCTGAGCCCAGCTAGACACATGTCTCCCACACCACTCAGCTACAATAAACCTGCTATTTGCATTCCACATTACAAGGGAGAGGGAAGGAGTTGGGAAATTAAGTGAAATTTAATGCTAATTGGTGTATGTCACTCCCAACTCCTTTGACTTACACCTCCAATTCTCGGCCTTCCCCATAACATGGCAGTGGGTCTATTCACAAGGCCTTACCCAGTCTGTGCAGAGACTGCAACGTATTCCAGTGCAGAATATGCAATTACAATACAGGGATGTAGCTTATGTGGAATGTTCCAAAACATCTGTTTCTGTTCAGGAAGATAACTGTTTTCCATCGAAACTGAGCGGCCCAACTAAAGCAGGCTGGCTTTAATTATCTTTAACGTCATTTTTAAAACTGAAAGTCACAGAAAAACTTCAGTCATACTAGCAAATTGGCTATCCTGACTGTAAGTCAACCCAAGAGGGTCAGTATAGAAAATGCAGGATGCAGGCAATGAGCTCAAGGCCTGCAACCTGCACAGGCCTGAGGCCTGCATTCCAGCACCACCTCCTTCACGCCACCTCAGGGGCCTCAGTGTGAGCCCCTTTTCCATCCCCAACCACCACTAGGACAGGCCGGAGGCCTACATTCCAGCACACCCTCCTTCACGCAGACTCAGGGGCCTGAGTGTGAGCCCCTTCTCCATCCTCAACCACCACCAACACAGGCTTGAGGCCTGCACTAGGCTCCAGAGGCTGCAATCCAACTGGCTCGTGTGAGCTCACAATCTGTAATCCACTCACTCATTCACAATGAGCTCAAGTCAATACCCTCCCCCGAAGCCTTGGAAATCTTTATCCTTGTTTTTTTTCCCATGCGGTGACTCAGACCCCCCATGCCACAACCTAAAGTTTGATCCGACAGCTGAGTTTGGTACATGATGTGAGGAGCAGGTCATGAATGTGTACAAATGAACACCACTGGGACTAATTCAGAATACATTTCCATCTGCATACCTCAGTCCAGAATCAGGTACAACTAG
>NW_025206835.1:7055-12095 GCF_004010195.1 Chiloscyllium plagiosum | reverse complement strand
GGTTGTTGCTGAATAAGCTGGGGTTATTTTCACTGGAGCATCGGAGACTGAGGGGTGACCTGACAGACGTTTATATAAACATGAGGTTGGATGGATAGCGTAAACATTCAAGGTCTTTTCCCAGGGATTGGGTAGTCCAAACCTCGAGGGCAAAAGTTTAAGTTTAGAAGGGAAAGATTTTAAAGGGACCGAAGGAACAGTTTTTTCATGCATAAGGTTATGCTTTTATTAAATGAACTGAGAGAGAATGTAACAGATACTGATACTATGACAACATTTAAAAGGTATCTGGATGGGAATATGAATTGTAATGGTTTAGTGGTACATGGGCCAAATGCTGATAAATGAGATGGATTTGTTTCGATCTTCTGGTCATCATGGACGAGTGGGATCGAAGGGTCTGTTTCCATGCTGTACATCTCAATGACTTGAAAAGACTGCATGTTATAGAAGAGGTGGTGCTGGAGGTTTTATAACACAAAGGTATGGAAAGCCCCAGGACCTGATTAACTGTAAGGCAGGCGATGCTAGGGAAGAAATTGTGGAGCCCCGAGCAAAGGTATTTGTATCATTGACAGCCACGTGAGGTGGGCTGGACGTTTGGAGGGTGGAATAGTTGACAGTGAAGGAGGTTTTCTAAGATTATAAAGGGATCTTGATGAGTGATTGGGCTGGAAAACTGTACATGGATGTCAATTTGAATAAATGCAACCTAATAAATTTGGTGAAATAAATAAGGGTAGAGCTTATACAATTAATGTTAGGGCCTCGGTTAGTGTCTCAGAGCAGAGCGACCTCTGGGTACATAATTCTTGAAGTTTGCATCACAGGATGGATAAGGCAGTGCTTGGCATGACTGACTATTGCTCAGTCCATTGAGTGTAGGATTTGGGACGTCATGTTGAGATTGTGCCGATATTGGTGAGGCCTCTTCTGCAACACTCTGTCCAGTTCTGGTCACCCAGTTATAGGAAGAATATTATTCTGCTGCAAGGGGTTCAGCAGAGACATACCAGGATGTTGCTGGGTATGGAAGGCTTGAGATCTGAAAAATGGCAGGATATGCTGAGACGTTTTTCACAGGAGCCTGGAGATCGAGAGGTGACCTTATAGAAGTTTAGAAGATAATGAGAGATAAAGGTAGAGTTAACTGTAGCTGCATTTTCCCCAAGATGGGGAAGTCTCAAGAGAAGGGGCCACATCTTCAAAAGAATGACATGAGGGTCAAATTGGTAAACAGAGGGCGGTTTGAGTGTGGAATGAAGCTCTTGAGGAAGGGGTGGATGCGGGTACAATAACAACGTTTTTCAGACATTTTGATAAGTACGTGAATAGGAAATGTTTGGAGGGATATGGGCCAACAACAGGCAGCTGTGATGGGCTTAGTTTGAGATGGTGTTTTCTACCAACTGTAGGGTCTGTTTCCATGCTGTAAACCTATGACAAGAATATCGTTCCGGTCCATTTTTTGAGAAACGATGCGATGGAATGCTAGGGAACTGAAGACCAATTAGCCAGATGTCAGTGATGGGTAGGTTGTGGACGTGATTCTGCCAGGCAGGAGTTACATGCATTTGAAAAGGCAAGGATTAATGAAAGATAGTCAGCACAGCTTTGTGCGTACAAAGTCAGGTCTCACTAACTTGATTGCTATTGTTGAAGTGGTGACCATACACTGTCTACACTAAAGTCAGCAGGACCTTTGACAGGGTTTAGCATGATATACTGGTTCAGAAGGTTAGATCACATGGGATCAGGGAGAGCTAGCCAACTGGATACAAAATTGGCTTGACAGTTGGAGACAGAGGGTGGTGGAATGGGATTGTTGTTCAGACTGGAGGCCTGTGACCAGCTGTATGCTATAAGGATCCACTGGGGTCCACTGATATGTATCATCCACATAAACAATTTGATTGAGAATATAGGAGTCATTGTTAGTAAGTTTGCAGATGATCAAATTAATAGCATCGTGCAGTGAATATGGTTATCAAAGGGGCTCTTGAACAACGGGGCCAGTGGACCAAGGAATGAAAGATGCAGTTGACGCATGGTGTTGGGGTTTGTTGAGACAAACCAGGGAGGACTAACACAGTTAATGGTTTGGCCCTGGATAGTGTTGTCGAACAGAGAGAGACCAAGAGGTGCAGTTACATGCCACAGGATTAATGAACACACTGTCTTGACCATTTACAGGTCACAGGATTATTCCCACACAGTATTGACCGTCCTCAAGCCACGGGATTGTTCACACTGTGCATTGGCCATTTACAGTCCAAAGGATTATTCACACACAATATTGACCATCCTTAGGCCAATGGTTAGTCACACACAGTATTTACGATTCACTGGCCATAGTATTATTTACACACACCGTATTGACTGCCCTCAGGCCACAGGATTATTCACAGTGTTGAATATTCACAGTGCACAGGATTATTCACACACAGTATTGACCACCATACGGCCACTGTATTAATGAACGCACTGTCTTAATCATTTACACATCACATGATTATTTCCACGCAGTATTAACGATTCTCAGGCCACAGCAATGTTCACACACAGTATTGACCATTCACGGGTCAGAGGATTATTCACACCTGGTATTGACCATTCACTGTCCAAGGATAATTCACACACAGCATTGACCATCCACAGGCCACAGGTTTATTCACACACAATATTGAACATCTTCAGGGCACAGGATTATTCAGTATTGACCATCATCAGACCGCAAGATTATTCACACACTGTATTAACCAGCCTCCGGCCACAAGATTATTCACAACAGTATTGACCATGCACAAGCCACAGATTATTCCCACAGAGTATTGACCATTCACAGGGCACAGGATTATTCACACACAGCATTGAATAACCCTAGTCAACAGTATTAATTGCACATAGTATTGACCAGCCTCCGGCCACAGGATTAATGAACACACTGTCTTGACCATTTACAGCTCACAGGATTATTCCCACACAGTATTGGCCATCCTCAAGCCACGGGATTGTTCACACACACAGTATTGACCATCCTCAGGCCATGGATTTTTCACACATAATATTGACAATCCTCAGGCCACAGGATTATTCACACACTGTATTGAACATCCTCAGGCCACTGGATTATTTACATATAGTATTGACAGTATACAGACCGCAGGATTACTCACACACAGTATTCACAATTCACAGGCCACAGGATTACTCAGACACTGTATTCACAATCCTCATGACCACAGGATTATTCACACACTGCATTGAACATCCTCAGGCCACTGGATTAATCACACACAGTACTGACCATCCTCAGGACACACTAGTATTCACACACAATATTCAATATTCCCAGCCCACAGCATTATTCACACACAGTGTTGATTGGAACACGGGCACACTGTCTTAACCATTTACATGGTCACAGAATTACTTCCACACAATATTAACTATCTTCAAGCCACAGGATTGTTCACACACAGTACTGAACATCCTGAGACCACAGGAGTATTCACACACGGTATTGAACATCCTCAGGCCACAGGATTATTCACACATGGTATTGACCAGCATACGGCCACAGGATTAATGAACACACTGTCTTGACCATTTACACAGGTCACAGAAATATTTGTACCCAGTATTGACCATCCTCAAGCCACAGGATTGTTCACACTCAGTATTGACCGTCCTCAGACCACAGAATTATTCTCACACAGTATTGACCATCCTCAGGCCACAGGATTGTTCACACACAGTATTGCCCATTCTTAGGCCACAGGAGTAATCACACACGCTATTGACTATCCTCAGGGTACATGATTATTTTCACACTGAATTGACCATCATCAGGCTACAGGAATATTCACTCACAGTAGTGACAATTCTCAAATTACAGGATTGTTCACATACAGTATTGGCAATTCACAGGCCAGGGCATTATGCATACATGGTATTGATCATTCACTGTCCAAAGGATTATTCCCACGCAGTATTGACTGCCCTCAGGCCACGTTATTATTCACACACAGTATTGATCATCATCAGGTCAAGGGTTATTCATACACAGTATTGACCATCGTAAGGACATAAGATCATTCACACACTGTATTGACCAACCGGAGGCCACAGGTTTAATGAACACATTCTCTTTACCAATTAACTGGTCACAGGAATATTCCCACACAGTACTGACAATTCACAGGGCACAGGATTATTCACACACAGTATTGAACATCCTCAAGTTCAGGATTACTCTGACACACTACTGACCATTCACAGTCCACAGGATTGTTCACACATAGTATTGTTCATACTCAGTCCAAGGATTAGTCAAACACAGTACTGATGATTCACAGGCCAAAGGTTTATTCACACACAGTATTGACTAACTTCAGGCCACAGGTTTATTCACACACTGTATTGACTAAATACAAGCTGCTGGAGTGTTCACGCACAATGTTCAATATTCTCAGCCAACAGGATTATTCAGATACGGTATTGACCAGCATACGGCCACAGGAGTAATGAACACACTGTCTTGACCATTTACAGGTCACAGAAATATTCGCACCCAGTATTGACCATCCTCAAGCCACAGGATTGTTCACACTCAGTATTGACCATCCTCAGACCACAGGATTGTTCACACACGGTATTGCCCATTCTCAGGCCACAGTAGTAATCACACATGCTATTGACTATCCTCAGGTCACATGATTATTTTCACACTGTATTGACCATCATCAGGCTACAGGAATATTCCCTCACAGTAGTGACAATTCTCAAATTACAGGATTGTTCACACACAGTATTGCCCATTCTCAGGCCACAGGAGTAATCACACACGCTATTGACTATCCTCAGGGCACATGATTATTTTCACACTGTATTGACCATCATCAGGCTACAGGAATATTCACTCACAGTAGTGACAATTCTCAAATTACAGGATTGTTCACATACAGTATTGGCAATTCACAGGCCAGGGCATTATGCATACATGGTATTGATCATTCACTGTCCAAAGGATTATTCCCA
>NW_025206835.1:5737-6964 GCF_004010195.1 Chiloscyllium plagiosum | reverse complement strand
GTCGGAAGAACGGGTTTAGCTTCATGATGCACTGGTGTCAGTGTTCAGGGATGGGCAACCATTGAGCAGGTGAAGGGATGGCCGAGTGGTATTACTACAGCACGTATCCAAAACCACAGCTAATGTACAGGGGAGAAAGGTTTGAATCCCAGCATCAGAATGGTGGAATTTGAAATCAATAATTTTAAAAATAGTATTTAACAATCCACATGTAAGTATGAGACCATTGCTGATGTACAAAAAACCCAGCACTTGTCCTTCAGAGAAGGACATCTGCCCATCCTGACGTGGTCTGCATTACATAACCACAGCAAAGTGTTTGCCTCTCAATTACATCTCAGTTAGGGTGATGGTGGTTCCAAGCAGTTGACTCGGGTCGATTCCTGGCCATCGCAGTGTGGTGGTTTCTAAATCGTCTTTTGTGGGCGGCACAGTGGTTAGCACTGCTGCCTCACAGCGCCAGAGAGCTGGGTTCAATTCCCGACTCAGGCGACTGACTGTGTGGAGTTTGCACATTCTCCCCGTGTCTGCGTGGGTTTCCTCCGGGTGCTCCGGTTTCCTCCCACAATCGAAAAATGTGCAGGTTAGATGAATTGGCCATGCTAAATTGTCCGTAGTGTTAGGTGCAGGGGTACATGTAGGGGAATGGGTCTGTTTGGGTGCGCTTCGGCGGGTCGGTATGGACTTGTTGGGCCGAAGGGCCTGTTTCCACACTGTAAGTAATCTAATCTAAACCTTCTGAAATGGCTGAGCAAGTTACTCAGCTCAATGGCAGCTAGGGCTGGACAAGAAAGGCTGGTCAGCCAGAGACACCCACATCCCATAGCTGATTTTTAAAAAAATAATCCATTAGGATGGACCCACTGGAACCGTGCTGGGAGCAGTGTTCTGGCCAATCATGTCGGTAGATTTATGGACAGGGCTTTGAACTGACAGATAGGATGCAGGGACAGGGTTCAGGTAAAAGGAGCTTTCCAAATTCAAAGGGAAAAGGTGGCTCATAGGAACAGCATGGGAATTTGGCTGAAGACATTCAGAAAGTAACCGAAAGGGACAGAGTTTAACTTAACTGTACATCAGCGAATAGGTATGTGACAGGACGTTGGGGGAAAGAGTAAATTATGTCTTTGTTTTCGCATGGACAAAGTCTCTGCAATAAGGTCGATGGATTTGTGACACAGAGATAAAAGAGATTTAGACACCAGGGAGATATGGTTACAGGGCGAA
>NW_025206835.1:0-4682 GCF_004010195.1 Chiloscyllium plagiosum | reverse complement strand
TTATTCATACTCTATTGACCATGCACAGGCCACAGTATAATTAACAAACAGAAATGACCATGCAGAGACCACAGATTATTAACACATAGCATTGACCATCCACAGGCCACATTATTACTCACACACAGTATTGACCATTCTCAGGCTGCAGGATTATTCACACTCAGTATTGCCCATTCATTGGTCTCAGGATTATTAACACACAGTATTGAACAACCTCAGGCAACAGGATTATTCATCCACTGCATGACCATCCTCAGGCCACAAGAGTGTCCACACACAGTATTGAATATCCTCAATGCACAGGATTATTCCCACACAGTATTTACTATTTTCAGGCCACAGGCTTATTACCACACAGCATTGACCATCATCAGGCCACCGGATTAGTCACACACACTATTGAACATCCTCAAGCAACAGGATTATCCACACACAATATTGACCATCCTCGGGTCACAGGATTTCTCACACCCTGTATTGACCAGCCTATGGCCACAGGACATTTGAACACACTGTCTTGAACATTTACAGGTCACAGCATTACCCACACACAGTATTGACTACCCTCAGGCCACAGGATTATTCACACACAGTATTGACTATTCACAGGAAGCAGTTTTATTAACAAACAGTATTGACTATGCACAGGCCACAGATTATTAACACACAGTAGTGACCATTCAATGGCCACAGCCTTCTTCCCGCACAGAATTGACTATCCTCAGGCCACGGATTATTCCCAAACAGTATTGACTACACTCAGGCCACATGTTTATTCACGCAGAGTATTGAGCGGTCACAGTGCACAGAATTATTCACACTCAGTATTGACCATCCTCAGGCAAAGGTTTATTCAAACACAGTACTGACGATTCACAGGCTACAGGGTTTTCCACACAGATCATTGACCATCATCAGTCCGGACGATTATTCACAAACAGTGTTGACTATCCTCAGGCCAGAGGATTATTCACACACAGTATTGACCATTGTCAGTCCAAAGGATTAATTGCACATCGTGTTTACCATCCTCAGTCCACAGGATTACTCACATACAGTATTGAGCATCCGAAGACCACAGGATTATTCACTCACAGTATTGACCATTCACAACGCACAGGATTATTCACATAAGCATTGGCCATTCACAGATAACAGGATTATTGTCACACAGGATTGAACAACCCCAGGCAACAGGATTAATCACACATCGTATTGATCATCCATAGGCTACAGGATTACTTACACACAGTTTTGATCATCCTCAGGCCAAGGGTGATTCACACACAGTACTAATGATTCACATGCCAGAGGATTAGTCACACACAGTATTGACCAACCTCCGGCCACAGGAATATTCACAAGCAATATTCAACATTGTTATGACGCAGGATCAATAACACATAGTATTGATCACTCTCCGGCCACAGGATTAATGAACACACTGTTTTGACCACTTACAGGTCACAGGATTATTCACAAACAGTGCTCACTATCCTTCGGCTACAGGATATTTCACAAACCATATTGATCCTCAGGCCACAGGATTATTCCCACACAGTATTGACCATGTTCAGGCCACAGGACTATTCACACACAGTATTGACAACCCTCAGGCCACAGTATTATTCACACACAGTATTGAGCATTCATAGAGCACAGGATTATTCAACACTTTGTATGGTCCATCCAGAGGCCACACTATTATTAACAAACGCTATTGACAATCCTCAGGGCACATGATTATTTTCACACTGTATTGACCATCATTACGCTACAGGAATATTATCTCACAGTATTGACAATTCTCAAATTACAGGATTGTTCACACAAAGTACTGGCGATTCACAGGCCAGAGCATTATCCATACATGGTATTGATCATTCACTGTCCAAAGGATTATTCGCACACAGTATTGACCATCCTCAGGCCAAAGGTTATTCACACACAGTATTGAAGATTCACAGGCCACAGAATTATTCCCATACATTATTGAATACTCTAAGGCCACAGGATTATTCACACACAGTATGGCTGTCCTCAGGCAACGTAATTTTTCACACAATGTATGGACCATTCTCAGGCCACAGGATTATTCACTCACTGTATTGAACATCCTCGGGCAGCAGGATATTTAACACACACAGTATTGACTATCCTTCGGCCCAACGGTTATCCCCACACAGTATTGACCATTCTCAGTCCACAGGATTATTCGCACACAGTATTGACCACCATACGGATACAGGATTTATAAACGCACTGACTTGATCATTTACACGTCACAGGATTATTTCCACGCAGTATTAACGATTCTCAGGCCACAACAATACTCACACACAGTATTGACCATTCACAAGGCACAGGATTATTCACACACAGTATTGACTAGCACATGGCCACAGGATTCATGAATACTCTGTCTTCAACATTTGCAAGTCACAGGATTGTTCCAACATAGAATTCACAATCCTCAGGCTACATGATTATTCACACACAGTATTGACCAGCCTACGGACACAGGATTAATGAACACACTGTCTTGATCATTTACAGGTCACAGGATTATTCCCACACAGTATTGACCATCCTCATGGAAGAGGAATATTTACACAAAGTATCAACATCCTCAGACCATGGATCATTCACACACAATATTGACAATCCTCAAGCCACAGGAATTTCCCTACATAGTATTGACCATCCACAGGCACCAGGATTATTCTGACACTGTATTGACCATTCTCAGGCCACATGATTATTCACACACGGTATTGAGCATTCACAGTGCACAGGATTATTCTCACACTGTATTCACAATTCTCAGGCCACAGGTTAATTCACACACAGTATTGACAATTCTACGTCTACAGGACTACTCACACACAGTATTGACCATTCACAGTCCACAGGATTATTCACACACAGTATTGACCATCCTCGGGTAGCAAAATTATTCACACACATTATTGACCAGCCTCAGGCCACAGGATTAATTACACACTGTGTTGACAGTACAGAGGCCACAGGAGTGTTCACACACAATATTCAACATTCCCAGCCCACAGGATTATTTCCACACAGCATTGACGAACATACGGCCACAGGATTAATAAACACATTGCCTTGACCATTCGGTACAAACAGTACTGAACATGCACAGGCCACAGTTTATTAACACCTAGTATTGACCATCCGCAGGCCACAGCTTTATTAACAAACAGTATTGAACATGCACAGGCCACAGATTATTGAAACACGGTATTGACCAGTCACATTCCACAGGATTTTCAGCAACAGCACGGACCGTTCTCAGGCAACATAAGTTTTCACACACAGTATTGATCATCCTCAGGCATAGGATTATTCACTCACTGTATTGAACAACCCCCTCGGGCAGCAGGATACTTAACACACACAGTATTGACTATCCTTAGGCCGCAGGATTATTTACACACAGTATTGACCATTCTCAGTCCACAGGATTATTCACACACTGTATTGACCACCATACGGCCACAGCATTAATGAACACACTGTCTTGATCATTTACACGTCACAGGGTTATTTCCACGCAGTATTGACGCGTCTCAGGCCACAGGAATATTCACACACAGTATTGACCATTCTAAGAGCACAGGATTATTCACGCACAGCATTGACTTGCACATGCACACATAGTATCGACAATCCTCAGGCCACAGGATTATTCACACTCAGTATTGACCAGCCTACGGTCACAGAATTAATGAACACACTGTCTTGACCATTTTCAGGTCACAGGATTATTCCCACACAGTATTGATCATCCTCAAGGAACAGAGTTATTTACACGTAATATTTACCATCCTCAGCCCTTGGATAATTCACACACAGTATTGACAATCCTCAAACCATAGGATTATTCCTACACAGTATTGATCATCCTCAGGCAACAGGATTATTTACACACAATATTGATGATTCATAGGCCACAGCATTATTCACACAGTGTATTGACCACTCACAGTGCAAAGAATTGTTCACACACAGTATTGACCATCCTTAGGCCAAGGGTTATTCACACACAATATTTACGATTCACGGGCCATAGGATTATTCACACACTTTATTGAGCATTCTCAGTGCACAGGATTATTCACACACTGTGTTCACAATTCTCAGGCCACAGGTTAATTCGCACATGGTATTGATCATTCTCCGTCCACAGGATTACTCACATACAGTATTGACCATTCACAGTCCACAGCATTTTTCACACATAGTATTGACCATTCTCAGGCCAGAGGACTACTCACACACAGTATTGACCATCCTCAGGCAACATAAGTTTTCACACACCGTATTGACCAACCTCAGGCCACAGGATGATTCCCACAGAGTCTTTACCATTCACACACCACAGGATTATTCACACACAATATTGACCGTCCTCAGTCAACAGGACTTTCCCCACTCAGAATATGACCACACACAGGCCGCCGGCTTATTCATACAAAGTACTGAACATCCTCAGGCCACAGGATTATTCCCACACACCTGTAAATGATCAACACATTGTATGCATTAATCCTGTGGCCGTAGGCTGGACTATACTTTCTGATTAATCCTGTTGGCTGAGACTATTGAATATTGTGCGTGAATCGTCCTGTGGCCTGAGGTTGGTCAATACTGTGTGT
>NW_025206834.1:6358-12094 GCF_004010195.1 Chiloscyllium plagiosum | reverse complement strand
TCTGTGCTGTATTGTTCTCTGTTCTATGTTCTAAGCGTGAGGGCAGCGGGCTGATAGTGACACAGTAAGTGTGAGGCTGCCAGGCTGATAGAGACGGAATAAATGTGAGGGCAGCGGGCTGATAGTGAGAAAGAAGGTGTGACGGGGTTAGGCTGATAGTTATGCCATAAGTGTGAGGGGATCAGGGTGATAGTGACGCAATGAGTCTGAGGGGATCAGGGTGCTAGTGACCCGATTAGTGTCGGGGGGTCAGGCTGATAGTGACACAGTAATTGCGAGGGCATCAGGCTGATAGTGATGCAGTAAGTCTGAGGCGGTCAGGGTGATAGTAACATAGTACGTGTGAGGTAGTAAGGCTGATAATGACACAATAAGTGTGAGGGGCGTCAAGCCGATAGTGACTCAGTAAGTGTGAGCAGTCTCGCTGATATTGATGGAGCAAGTGAGAGATGGTCAGTCTGATAGTGACGCAGTAACTGTGACGGGATCAGGGAGATACTGACGCAGTGAGTGTGAGTGGATCAGGGTGATAGTGATGCAGTAAGTGGGAGGGGGGTCAGGGTGATAGTGATGCAGTAAGTGGGAGGGTGTCAGGGTGATAGTGACGCAGTAAGAGTGATGGGATCAGGGTGATAGTGATGCAGTAAGTGTGATGGGGTCAGGTTGAGAGTGACGCATTAACAGTGATGGGATCAGGGTGATAGTGATGCAGTAAGGGTGAGGGGGTCAGGGTGATAGTGACGCAGTAAGTGTGAGGGGGTCAGGGAGAAAAATGACGCAGTAAGTGTGATGGGATCAGGGTGATAGTGACGCAGTAAGTGTGAGGATATCACTGTGATAGTGACGCAGTAAGTGAGAGGGTGTCAGGGAGATAGTGACGCAGTAAGTGTGAGGGATCAGGGTGATAGTGACGCAGTAAGTGTGAGGGCATCTGGGTGATAGTGATGCAGTCAGTGTGAGGGAGTCAGGGAGATAGTGACGCAGTACGTGTGAGGGGGACAGGGAGATAGTGACACAGTGAGTGTGATGGGTACAGGGTGATAGTGACGCAGTAAGTGTGAGAGGATCAGGGAGATAGTGACACAGTAAGTGTGAGGGAGTCAGGGTGATAGTGATGCAGTAAGTGTGATGGGGTCATCGTGATAGTGATGCACTAAGTGTGATGGGGTCAGCGTGATAGAATCGCAGGAAGTGTGAGGGAGTCAGAATGATAGTGACACAGTAAGTGTGATGGGATCAGGGAGATAGTGACGCAGTAAGTGTGAGGGTATCACTGTGATAGTGACACAGTAAGTGTGAGGGAGTCAGGATGATAGTGATGCAGTAAGTGTGACGGGGTCAGGGTGATAGTGATGCAGTAAGTGTGAGGGGTCAGGGTGATAGTGATGCAGTAAGTGTGATGGAGTCAGAGTGATAGTGATGCAGTAAGTGTGATGGGGTCATCGTGATAATAATGCACTAAGTGTGATGGGGTCAGCGTGATAGAGACGCAGTAAGTGTGAGGGAGTCAGAGTGATAGTGACACAGTAAATGTGATGGGCTCAGGGAGATAGTGACGCAGTAAGTGTGAGGGTATGACTGTGATAATGACACAGTAAGTGTGAGGGAGTCAGGGTGATAGTGATGCAGTAAGTGTGACGGGGTCAGGGTGATAGTGATGCAGTAAGTGTGAGTGGTCAGGGTGATAGTGATGCAGTAAGTGTGATGGGGTCACGGTGATAGTGCCGCAGTTAGTGTGAGGGGTCAGGCAGATAGTAATGCAGTAAGTGTGATGGGGTCAAGAAAATAGTGATGCAGTAAGTGTGAGGGGTCAGGGAGATAGTGACGCAGTAAATATGATGGGATCAGGGTAATAGTGATGCAGTAAGTGTGATGGGATCAGGGTGATAGTGACACAGTAAGTGTGATGGGGTCAGGGTAATAGTGACACAGTAAGGGTGATGGGATCAGGGAGATAGTGACGGAGTAAGTGTCATGGGGTCAGGGTGAGAGTGACACAGTAAGAGTGAAGGGATCAGGGTGATAGAGATGCAGTAAGTGTGATGGGGTCAGGGTGAGAGTGACGCATTAAGAGTGAAGGGATCAGCATGATAGTGATGCAGTAAGTGTGAGGGGGTCAGGGTGATCGTGACGCAGTAAGTGTGATGGGATCAGGGTGAGAGTGACGCATTAAGAGTGAAGGGATCAGGGTGAACGTGATGCAGTAAGTGTGATGGGGTCAGGGTGATAGTGACATAGTAAGTGTGAGGGCATCTGGGTGATAGTGATGCAGTAAGTGTGAGGGAGTCAGGGTGATAGTGATGCAGTAAGTGAGAGGGTGTCAGGGAGATAGTGACGCAGTAAGTGTGACGGGATCAGGGTGATAGTGACGTAGTAAGTGTGAGGGCATCTGGGTGATAGTGATGCAGTAAGTGTGAGGGAGCCAGGGTGATAGTGATGCAGTAAGTGTGAGGGGATCACTGTGATAGTGACACAGTAAGTGTGAGGGAGTCAGGGTGATAGTGATGCAGTAAGTGTGACGGGGTCATCGTGATAGTGATGCACTAAGTGTGATGGGGTCAGCGTGATAGAGATGCAGTAAGTGTGAGGGAGTCAAAGTGATAGTGACACAGTAAGTGTGACGGATTAGGGTGATAGTGACGCAGTACGTGTGAGGGTATCACTGTGATAGTGACACAGTAAGTGTGAGGGAGTCAGGGTGATAGTGATGCACTAAGTGTGACGGGGTCAGGGTGATAGTGATGCAGTAAGTGTGATGGAGTCAGAGTGATTGTAATGCACTAAGTATGATGGGGTCACGGTGATAGTGACGCCATAAGTGTGATGGGGTCAGGGTGATAGTGCCGCAGTTAGTGTGAGGGGTCAGGGAGATAGTGACGCAGTAAGTGTGAGGGGTCAGGGAGATAGTGACGGAGTAAGTGTGAATGAGTCAGGGTGACAGTGACGCAGGAAATGTGAGGGTATCAGGGAGATAGTGACGCAATAAGTGTGATGGGGTCAGGGTGATAGTGACACAGTAAGTGTGAGGGGGTCAGCGTGTTAGTGATGCAGTAAGAGTGAGGTGATCAGGGTGATAGTGATGCAGTGAGCGTGAGGAGATCAGGGTGACAGTGACATGGTAAGTGTGAGGTTGTCAGGTTGATAGTGACGCAGTAAGTGTGATGGGATCAGGGAGATAGTGATGCAGTAAGTGTGAGGGCATCAGGCAGATAGTGATGCATTGAGTGTGAGGGGTCAGGGTGATAGTGACGCAGTAAGTGTGAAGGGATCAGGGTGATAGTCACACGGTAAGTGTGAGGGAGTCAGGGTAATAGTGACGCAGTGTGAGGGATCAGGGAGATAGTGACGCAGGAAGTGTGAAGGTATCAGGGTGATAGTGACACAGTAATGGTGATGGGTTCAGGGAGATAGTGACGCAGGAAGTGTGAGGGGATCAGGATGATAGTAACACGGTAAGTGTGAGGGTATCAGGGTGATATTGACGCAGTAAGTGTGAATGAGTTAGGGGGATAGTGACGCAGTAAGTGTGAGGCGATCGGGGAGATAGTGACGCAGGATGTGTGAGGGGATCAGGGAGATAGTGACGCAGTATGTGTGATGGGATCAGGATGATAGTGACGCAATATGTTTGAGGGTGTCAGTGTGATAGTGACGCAGTAAGTGTGAGGGTGTCAGGGAGATAGTGACGCAGTAAGTGTGAGGGGTCAGGGAGATCGTGACGCAGTGAGTGTGATGGGATCAGGATGATAGTGACGCAGTAAGTGTGAGGGGTCAGGCAGATAGTAATGCTGTAAGTGTGATGGGGTCAGGGTAATAGTGACACAGTATGGGTGATGGGATCAGGGAGATAGTGACGCAGTAAATGTGAGGGGATCAGGGTGATAGTGACAAGGTAATTGTGAGGGTGTCAGGGTGATAGTGTCGCAGTAAGTGTGAGGGGTCAGGGAGATAGTGACACAGTAAGTGTGAATGAGTCAGGGTGATAGTGTCGCAGTAAGTGTGAGGGGTCAGGATGATAGTGACGCAGTAAGTGTGAGGGGGTCAGGGTGATAGTGACATCGTAAGTGTGAGGGGGTCGGCGTGATAGTGATGCAGTAAGAGTGAGGCGATCAGGGTGATAGTGATGCAGTGAGCGTGAGGAGATCAGGGTGACTGTGACGCAGTAAGTATGAGTTTGTCAGTGTGATAGTGACGCAGTAAGTGTGATGGGGTCAGGGAGATAGTGATGCACTAATTGTGAGGGGATCAGGGAGATAGTGATGCAGGAAGTGTGAGGGGATCAAGGAGATAGTGACGCAATAAGTGTGATGGGATTAGGATGATAGTGACCCAATAAGTTTGAGGCTGTCAGTGTGATAGTGACACAGTAAGTGTGATGGGATCGGGGTGAAAGAAACGCAGTAAGTGTGAGGGGATCAGGGTGATAGTGATGCAATAAGTGTGATATGATCAGGGTGATAGTGACGCAGTAAGTGTGAGGGGATCAGTGAGATAGTGACGCGGTAAGTGTGAGGGGATCAGGGAGATAGTGACGCAGTAAGTGTGAGGGGATCAGTGAGATAGTGACGCAGTAAGTATGATGGGATCAGGATGATAGTGACGCAATTAGTTTGAGGGTGTCAGTGTGATAGTGACGCAGTAAGTGTGAGGGTTTCAGGGTGATAGTGACACAGTAAGTGTGAGGGGATCAGGGAGATAGTGGTGCAGTGAGTGTGAGGGGTTAGGGTGATAGTAACACAGTAAGTGTGATGTGGTCAGGGAGATAGTGACGCAGTAAATGAGTTGGGAACAGGGTGATAGTGATGCAGTAAGAGTGTGGAGTCAGGCAGATAGTGACGCAGTAAGTGTGAGGGTATCAGGGTGATAGTGACGCCGTAAGTGTGAGGGTGTCAGGGAGATAGTGACGCAGTAAGTGTGAGAGGATCAGGGTGATAGTAACACAGTAAGTGTGATGTGGTCAGGGAGATAGTGACGCAGTGAATGTGAGGGGTCAGTGATATAGTAACGCAGTAAGTGTGAGGGGGCAGGGTGATAGTGACGCAGTAAATGTGATGGGATCAGGGTGATAGTGATGCAGTGAGTGTGAGGGGTCAGTGAGATAGTTACACAGTAAGTGTGAGGGGGATCAGGGTGATAGTGACACAGTAAGTGTGAGGGGATCAGGGAGATAGTGACACGGTAACTGTGAGGGAGTCAGAGTGATAGTGACGCAGTAAGTGTGAGGGTATCAGGGTGATAGTGACACAGTAAGTGTGATGGGATCAGGGCGATAGTGACGCAGTAAGAGTGAGGGGATCAGGGAGATAGTGACACGGTAACTGTGAGGGAGTCAGAGTGATAGTGACGCAGTAAGTTTGAGGGTGTCAGTGTGATAGTGACGCAGTAAGTGTGAGGGGTTCAGGGAGATAGTGACACAGTAAGGTGAGGGGATCAGGGAGATAGTGATGCACTAATTATGAGTGGATCAGGGAGATAGTGACGCAGTAAGTGTGAGGGGTCAGGGAGATAGTGACGCAGTAAGTGTGAGAGGATCAGGGTGATAGTGACACAGTAAGTGTGATGGGATCAGGGCGATAGTGACGCAGTAAGTGTGAGGGGATCAGGGAGATAGTGACACGGTAACTGTGAGGGAGTCAGAGTGATAGTGACGCAGTAAGTGTGAGGGTATCAGGGTGATAGTGACACAGTAAGTGTGATGGGATCAAAGAGATAGTGACGCAGTAAGTGTGATGGGAT
>NW_025206834.1:4154-6126 GCF_004010195.1 Chiloscyllium plagiosum | reverse complement strand
ATAGTGACACGGTAACTGAGGGAGTCAGAGTGATAGTGACGCAGTAAGTGTGAGGGTATCAGGGTGATAGTGACACAGTAAGTGTGATGGGATCAGGGTGATAGTGATGCAGTAAGTGTGAGGGTATCAGGGTGATAATGACGCAGTAAGTGTGAGGGGATCAAGGAGATAGTGACGCAGTAAGTGTGATGGGATTAGGATGATAGTGACGCAATAGGTTTGAGTGTATCAGTGTGATAGTGACACAGTAAGTGTGATGGCCTCGGGGTGAAAGAAACGCAGTAAGTGTGAGGGGATCCGGGTGATAGTGATGGAATAAGTGTGATATGATCAGGATGATAGTGACGCAGTAAGTGTGAAGGGATCAGGGTGATAGTGATGCAATAAGTGTGATATTATCAGGGTGATAGTGACGCAGTAAGTGTGAGGGGATCAGTGTGATAGTGACGTAGTAAGTGTGAGGGTTTCAGTGTGATAGTGACACAGTAAGTGTGAGGGGATCAGGGAGATAGTGGTGCAGTGAGTGTGAGGGGTCAGGGTGATATTGACGCAGTAAGTGTGAGGGGGTCAGGGAGATAGTGACGCAGTAAGTGAGTTGGGAACAGGGTGATAGTGACGCAGTAAGTGAGTTGGGAACAGGGTGATAGTGATGCAGTAAGTGTGTGGAGTCAGGCAGATAGTGACGCAGTAAGTGTGAGGGTATCAGGGTGATAGTGATGCCGTAAGTGTGAGGGTGTCAGGGAGATAGTGACGCAGTAAGTATGAGGGGATCAGGGTGATAGTGACACAGTAAGTGTGAACGGGTCAGGGAGATAGTGACGCAGTAAGTAGAATGGGGTCAGGATGATAGTGACGCGGTGAATGTGAGGGGTCAGTGATATAGTTAGGCAGTATGTGTGAGGGGGCAGGGTGATAGTGACGCAGTAAGTGTGAGGGGGTCAGAGTGATAGTGACGCAGTAAGTGTGATGGGTTCAGGGAGTTAGTGATGCAGTAAGTGTGAGTGGTCAGGGAGATAGTGACTCCGTTAGTGTGATGGAGATCAGGGTGCTAGTGACGCAGTAAGTGTGAGGGGGCAGGGTGATAGTGACGCAGTAAGTGTGATGGGGTCAGGATGATAGAGGATGCAGTGAGGGTATCAGGGTCAGTGAGATAGTTACACAGTAAGTGTGAAGGTATCAGGGTGATAGTGACACAGTAAGGGTGATGGGACCAGGGTGATAGTGATACAATAAGTGTGAGGGAGTCAGGGTGGTAATGACACAGTATGTGTGAGGGGAACAGGGGTATAGTGATGCAGTAAGTGTGAGGGAATCAGGCTGATAGTGACGCAGTAAGTGTGATGGGGCCAGGGTGGTAGTGACACAGTAAGTGTGTTTGGGTCAGGGATATAGTGACGCAGTAGGTGTGATTGGGTCAGGGATATAATGACGCAGTAAGTGTGAAGGGGTCAGAGTGATAATGACGCAGTAAGTGTGAGGGGTCAGTGAGATGGTGACGCAGTAAGTGTAAAGGGGTCAGCGAGATAGTTATAGTGATGAGTAAGTGTGATGGGGTCAGGCTGATAGTGACGCTGTATGAGTGAGGTGATCAGGGTGATAGTGACGCAGTAAGTGTGAGGGTATCAGAGTGATAATGACGCAGTAAGTGTGAGGGGTTCAGGCAGATAGTGACGCAGTAAGTGTGAGGGTATCAGGGAGATAGAGATGCAGTGAGTGTGATGGGGTCATGGTGATAGTGACACTGTAAGTGTGAGGGGGTCAGCGTGATAATGATGCAGTAAGAGTGAGGCGATCAGTGTGATAGTGATGCAGTGAGTGTGAGGGTATCAGGGTGACAGTGACGCAGTAAGTGTGAGGTTGTCAGGTTGATAGTGACACAGTAAGTGTGATGGGATCAGGGTGATAATGATGCAGTAAGAGTGAGGCGATCAGTGTGATAGTGATGCAGTGAGTGTGAGGGTATCAGGGTGAC
>NW_025206834.1:1642-3951 GCF_004010195.1 Chiloscyllium plagiosum | reverse complement strand
AGTAAGTGTGAGGGGATCAGGGTGATAGTGACACAGTAAGTGTGAGGCGGTCAGCGTGATAGAGACACAGTAAGTGTGACAGGATCAGGGAGATCGTAATGCAGTGAGTGTGAGGGGATCAGGCTGATAGTGACGCAATACGTTTGAGGGTGTCAGTGTGATAGTGACGCAGTAAGTGTGAGGGGTTCAGGGTGATAGTGACACAGTAACGTGAGGGGATCAGGGAGATAGTGACGCACTAATTATGAGTGGATCAGGGAGATAGTGACGCAGTAAGTGTGAGGGGTCAGGGAGATAGTGACGCAGTAAATGTGAGGAGATCAGGGTGATAGAGACACAGTAAGTATGATGGGATCAGGGTGATAGTGATGCAGTAAGTGTGAGGGGATCAGGGTGATAGTGACGCAGTAAGTGTGAGGGGATCAAGGAGATAGTGACGCAGTAAATGTGATGGGATTAGGATGATAGTGACGCAATAAGTTTGAGGGTGTCAGTGTGATAGTGACACAGTAAGTGTGATGGGATCGGGGTGAAAGAAACGCAGTAAGTGTGAGGGGATCAGAGTGATAGTGATGCAATGAGTGTGATATGATCAGGGTGATAGTGACACAGTAAGTGTGAGGGGATCAGTGAGATAGTGATGCAGTAAGTGTGAGGGGATCAGAATGATAGTGACGCAATAAGTTATTAGGGTGTCAGTGTGATAGTGACGCAGTAAGTGTGAGGGTTTCAGGGTGATAGTGACACAGTAAGTGTGAGGGGATCAGGGAGATAGTGGTGCAGTGAGTGTGAGGGGTCAGGGTGATATTGACTCAGTAAGTGTGATGGGGTCAGGCAGATAGTGACGCAGTAAGTGTGAGGGCATCAGGGTGACAGTGACGCCGTAAGTGTGAGGGTGTCAGGGAGATAGTGACGCAGTAAGTGTGATGGGGTCAAGGAGATAGTGACGCAGTAAGTAGAATGGGGTCAGGATGATAGTGACGCGGTGAATGTGAGGGGTCAGTGATATAGTGACGCAGTAAGTGTGAGGGGGTCAGAGTGATAGTGACGCAGTAAGTGTGATGGGTTCAGGGAGATGGTGATGCAGTAAGTGTAAAGGGGTCAGGGAGATAGTGATGCAGTAAATGTGAGTGGTCAGGGAGTTATGACTCCGTTAGTGTGATGGGGATCAGGGTGCTAGTGACGCAGTAAGTGTGAGGGGGCAGGGAGATAGTGACGCAGTAAGTGTGATGGGGTCAGGCTGATAGTGATGCAGTGAGTGTGAGGGGTCAGTGAGATAGTTACACAGTAAGTGTGAAGGTATCAGGGTGATAGTGACACAGTAAGGGTGATGGGATCAGGGTGATAGTGACGCAATAAGTGTGAGGGAGTCTGGGTGGTAATGACACAGTATGTGTGAGGGTAACAGGGGTATAGTGATGCAGTAAGTGTGAGGGAATCAGGCTGATAGTGACGCAGTAAGTGTGATGGGGCCAGGGTGATAGCGACGCAGTAAGTGTGATGGGATCAGGGAAATTGTGACGCAGTAAGTGTGATGGGATCAGGGAGATAGTGACGCAGTAAGTGTGGGGGGATAAGGGTGATAGTGACGCAGTAAGTATGAGGGGATCAGGGTGATAGTGACGCAGTAAGTGTGAGGGGATCAGGGAGACAGTAACGCAGTAAGTGTGAGGGGGTCAGGGTGATTGTGATGCAGTAAGTGTGAGGGGGTCAGGGTGATAGTGATGCAGTGACTGTGATGGGATCAGGTGATAGTGACGCAGCAAATGTGAGGAGATCAGGGTGATAGTGACACAGTAAGTGTGTTTGGGTCAGGGATATAGTGACGCAGTAAGTGTTTGGGTCAGGTATACAGTCTCAGGGTGATAGTGACACAGTAAGGGTGATGGGATCAGGGTGATAGTGACACGGTAAGTGTGAGGGGTTCAGGGTGATAGTGACGCAATAAGTGTGAGGGAGACAGGGTGATAATGACACAGTAAGTGTGAGGGGAACAGGGCTATAGTGTTGCAGTAAGTGTGAGGCGATCAGGGTGATAGTGACGCAGTACCTGTGAGGGGAACAGGGTTTATAGTGACACAGTAAGTGTGATGGGGTCAGGGTGATAGTGACAAAGTAAGTGTGAGGCAGTCCACATGATAGTGACACAGTAAGTGTGACAGGATCAGGGAGATCGTAATGCAGTGAGTGTGAGGGGATCAGGATGATAGTGACACCGTAAGTGTGAGGGTATCAGGGTGATAGTGACACAGTAAGTGTGTAGGTATCAGGGTGATAGTGACACAGTAAGGGTGATGGGATCAGGGAGA
>NW_025206834.1:0-1626 GCF_004010195.1 Chiloscyllium plagiosum | reverse complement strand
GACGGGATCAGGGAGATAGTGATGCAGTGAGTGTGAGAGGGTCAGGGAGATAGTGACACAGTAAGTGTGATGGGATCAGGGTGATAGTGACACAGTAACTGTGAGGGTGTCAGGGTGATAGTGTCGCAGTAAGTGTGAGGGGTCAGGGAGATAGTGACGGAGTAAGTGTGAATGAGTCAGGGTGACAGTGACGCTGGAAGTGTGAGGGTATCGGGGAGATAGTGACGCAGTAAGTGTGAGGCGATCAGGGAGATAGTGACGCATGATGTGTGAGGGGATCAGGGAGATAGTGACGCAGTAAAGTGACACAGTAAGTGTGATGGGATCAGGGTGATAGTGACACAGTAATTGTGATGGGATCAGGGTGATAGTGACACAGTAAGTGTGATGGGATCAGGGTGATAGTGATGCAGTAAGTGTGAGGGGATCAGGGTGATAGTGACGCTGTAAGAGTGAGGGTATCAGGGTGATAATGACGCAGTAAGTGTTAGGGGATCAGGGAGATAGTGACGCAGTAAATGTGATGGGATTAGGATGATAGTGATGCAATAAGTTTGAGGGTGTCAGTGTGATAGTGACGCAGTAAGTGTGAGGGGTTCAAGGTGATAGTGACACAGTAAGTGTGAGGGGATCAGGGAGATAGTGGTGTAGTAAGTGAGTTGGGAACAAGGGTGATAGTGATGCAGTAAGAGTGAGGAGTCAGGCAGATAGTGACGCAGGAAGTGTGAGGGTATCAGGGTGATAGTGACGCAGTAAGTGTGAGGTTGTCAGGGAGATAGTGACGCAGTAAGCGTGAGGGGAACAGGGATATAGTGTCGCAGTAAGTGTGATGGGGTCAGGGTGATAGTGACACAGTAGGTGTGAGGCGGTCAGCGTGATAGAGACACAGTAAGTGTGACAGGATCAGGGAGATCGTAATGCAGTGAGTGTGAGGGGATCAGGGTGATAGTGACGCAGTAAGTGTGATGGGATCAGTGTGATGGGTCAGGGAGAATGTTACACAGAAATTGAGAGAGGGCAGGGTGATAGTGACGCAGTAAGTGTGATGGGGTCAGGGTGATAGTGACGCAGTAAGTGTGAAGGTATGAGGGTGATAGTGACACAGTAAGGCTGATGGGATCAGGGAGATAGTGACGCAGTAAGTATGAGGGGATCAGGGTGATAGTGACGCAGTATGTCTGATGGGATCAGGGTGATAGTGACGTAGTAAGTGTGAGGGGATCAGGGTGATAGTGATACAGTAATTGTGAGGGGGTAATTGTGATATTGACGCAATGAATGTGAGGGGGTTAGGGTGATCGGGATGCAGTAAGTGTGATGGGGTCAGGGAGATAGTGATGCAGAGGGAGTAATGGGCTCAGGGTGATAGTGATGCAGTAAGTGTGAGGGGGTCAGGGTGATCATGATGCAGTAAGCGTGATGGGGTCATGGTGATAGTGATGCAGTGAGTGTGATGTGGGTCATGGTGATAGTGACGCAGTAAGTGTGATGAGGTCAGGGAGATAGTGACGCAGTAAGTGTGGGGTGTCATAGTGATAGTGACGCAGTAAATGTGAGGGGTCAGGGATATAGTGATGCAGTAAGAGTGATGGGTTCAGGGTGATAGTGACTTAGTAAGTGTGAGGG
>NW_025206833.1:5035-12090 GCF_004010195.1 Chiloscyllium plagiosum | reverse complement strand
TAGTTAACATTTCTGAGGAAGGGAGACCGGACCCGAAACATTAACTGATTTTTCTTCACAGATGCTGCATGACCTGCTGAGCATTTTCAACAACATCTGTGCAAGTTAAAACGGAGTTGTGTCACACAAGTTTCTTATGCAGGAGGTGGTCAGTGACTAGAATGTACTTGCCTAAGAGATGGTAAAAGCAGAAACAATCACAATGTTTAATAGGCATTTGGACAGACAGATAAGCAGGCTTGGGTTGGCAGGAATATGGATCATGTACAGGCAGATGGAATCAGTTTGGAATGGCATCATGATCCACACAGACATGGTGGGCCGATTATTCAGGTGCTGTACTGTTCTGTTTTCCAGGGGGTAGAATGATAATATTTTGAGTATAATATGTCTCTTCTTTAGAACACACAGTAAGTTGATGCATTTTGAGAGAAGCAATGTAGAAAGGGAATATATATTTGAACGGCACATACATAGAGAGTAGGACAGCAGGAATGCGGGACAATGTGTACAGATCCTTAAAGGAGAGAGAACATAAAGTGTTTTGAGTAAACGTATAGGATGCTGGGCTTCATTAATAGAGGGGATGATAACATACTCATGAAAAAGATGCTGACTGTTGTCAAAGTTCTAGTTAGGTCACAGTCAATCATTGCATCCAATTGTGGTCAACAGATTCCTGGTCAGGATGAGGAAATACCACAGAGGGGCCTGTTCCATACTTTGCTTCTCTTTCAGGATGCATTGGCGACTCAAGGGTTAAACATTCTCATGCCAAAGGTCTTACTGCCGTATTGTAAGAGTACAAGGCCTGTACTCTTGCAATACAGACTGAACACCTCAGTCGGGGTGAGGTGGACGGTATCTTCGAAATGGAACCTCTTGCAACCACACATGTGGATTCTCCCGTAACCCCAGACAGAGGAATATGCTCTTTCCAGACAAGACTGACACAAGCTTTGCAAATTCATAATTACCAGCTTTAAACTATGTAATGGCAATCGCCCATGTGACTGATATGCCTTTGTCTAATTCTTATTAAATACACTGTCTCTGTGGGTAAGGCAGAGATTCGTGAAGATGAGTCTGCACAAGTAGACACTCGGCGACTTTAGAGATGCTTTGAAATTTTTGCCAGCTGTCCGATAATAAAGCTACTGCTGTTGTACAGAAAATTTGTGTCGTCTGGATTTGTGGAACAAAACAGACATTCACAAGGAAAGATATGAGTGATCTTCAGGGTGTGGAGTAGACTTACTGGAGTGGTTCACTGATGAAGAAAATGCAGTCACTGGATTGATTTGAAGAAATTGCTATTTTATTTGAAATAAACAAGTTAAATATATTTTTGATAAAGCTGTATAAGATTATAACAGACCTAGATATAGCAGACAAAAATATCTGTATTTGATAGGTGATGGCAAAAGAATTAAGACCAGATATGAGGTTTTGAGACAATGGGAGATGAGTAAGTGTCTCTGCTGACTGTATTGGCTGGAAATATGCAGACCATGCTGCCTATTACAGTGGTGCAAGCAGAGAAGATGAATGATTGATAAAAACAATTATATCAGATCTGAGGGAAATAAAATCGCAGAGTTTGGGGTACGGATGGGGAATGAGAATGTTGGATTCTGCTACAGAGTGCCAGCTTGGATTTGATGGGCCTCTTTCTGTGCTATAATGCATTTTATTTGGACTTGCTTAACTTGCTCTGGTCACCGATTAAGTTGTCATAAATCTGCTCAGTGTTCCTGCTCAGACCAACACAGGCTGTCCCTCCACAGCAAGAGATAATGTTTACTGCTTTATACTGGATTCTGTGGGTGGTGGGGGGTGTAACGGTGATTGTAACAGTTTGCTAGCATTTATCTTAAATGGCAAAACACAAGTGCAGCCAGACTCTGGAAATGTGGGGAATACCAGAAGGGAATACTTTACCCATCCCATCTGGAAACTGGCCAAACCAGTCAGACTGGGAAGAAGCTGCTCACCTGTTCTGTGTGTGTGTGTGGGGGGGGGGGGGGGGGGGGTGGTAGGGATTCACTCAGGCATCCATCCTGCTGAGACACCAGTGAATTTACTCATAACCACAAGTTGAAGGATTTATTTTCTCTTGCTCACACCAAGTAATGAACAATAGTTTTGGCACTTCATACAGTTTTGCATATAGAGAACTTAGCTTTGGAAATGTTCACAACATCGTTGAACGTGTACAGATTCACATTGGGTAGAGACTTATATTTTCCTTTATTCATTCACAGGATAAGGGTGTCGCTGGCCCGGCAGCATTTACTGCCCATCCCTAATTGCCTAGGGGGCAGGTAAGAGTCGACCACATTGCTGTGGGTCTGAAGTCACAATGTAGGCCAGACCAGGTAAGGATGGCAGCTTCCTTCCTGAAAGGGCATTAGTGATCCGGATGGATTTTCTGACAATCGATTAATGGTCATCATTAGATTCTTAAATTCCAGAGTTTTTTTATTGAATTCAAATTCCCCCAAGTGCTGCAGTAGGCTTTGAACCCAGGTCTTCAGAATTTTATCTGGGGCTTTGGATTAACTGTCTAGTGACAATACCACTAGGCCAATCCTTCTCCACATCGCTGTCCATCTGCACAGAGTGAACAGCGGTTTTCTGGTTCATCAGAACAGGGTAATTACACATACGTTTGCTCAATGATTGCAGGAGTTGGATATTGATGGGCTATTGACATCCATCTCTAAACCATGTATTCTGGGGTTTGTTTCTATTGTCTTGTTATCATTTGCGGATAAAAACAGTTTCAATTAGCTTTCTATTAAATGCATGGCAATCAAGTCGATCCCATAACTCTCAGGCAGATTAGTTTCTTTTGAAGGGCTCTCCATCTCCCCAACCTCCTCCACCCTCACCTCTAACAGTTCAATAATCTCACAGAGTCTCTTTGTGACTATGAATGAGACAATCTCATCAGCTGCTTCTTTCCCTACTCCAATGTCAAGTTGGCTCTTAATCTCCCCCTGCTGCAGTTGTGATCCTGCATCATTGTACAGTGATGCTCGCATTTCATTTCTTGGTCTATCAGTGTTCATGATACTGCATGTAGCTTCTTGCATATACGGCTTACCGGGCAAGAGTATAGCTCTTTCCTTCCACCAACAGCAGTAGAATTGTACTCCAACAAAACTTACAGAATCACTACCCAGCATATTCCCCAACTTGCCTCTTACCATCAGACCAGAGAATCAATCCTTATTCAACTGAGAGAATTCAGGAGGGCATGTCAGTAACAGCATCATGAATACCTAAAAATGAGGTGTTAACCTGATGAAGTTACCAAAGATGACTACTTGTGTGCCTAACAGCATAAGCAGCAAGTGATAGACAGAGTGAAGCAATCCGGGAAACAACAGAACAGATCTAAGATGTGCAGTCCAACCACATCCAGTTGTGAATGAAGTCAGAGCACAGCTGGAGCTCTGAGGACAGTTCTCTTCAAGATATTAACCAACAAGAATGTCAGACTGGATTAATCATCATAAAACTCAAGTCCTTTTGATATTCATATATTTACAATCAGTGTTCAATTCACCAAATGTAGCTGAAGGTAAAGATAATCTTCAAGTGATTGTAACAGTGGAGACATCTGAATACTTGATCAGCAAATTAAAGCCTGTTGTGTTTAGATAGTAATAATTTTAAAGAGATTTTAAAAAGTAAGGTGGCTTGAGTATAATGGAAGAAGTTGATTAGTGGGTCGCTGATAATCTTGTTTTAATCTGAAGTTAATTTAGGATTAGTTAACAAATAAACACATGGTGGGGAATTGCAGCCCTATGGAGTGCACATCCAGTTCCATGTGGGAAAGCCAGGACACTTCTTGTATTAGCGACAACCACAAGAACACGGAGGTGACATGGGAAATGTCAGGAACACTCGTTTTACCACAGCTAAAGTACAGCACACATTTCTGATCTCCACATTCCAGGGTTGATGTGATCAAACCAAAGTGGGTACAGAAGAGATTGATCAGAATGTTTCTACAATTGGAAAATTTCTGCTCTGAGGAAAGGTTGGATAGGCTGGGGATGTTTACTGAGGAAGATGAGCTGAGATATAATTGAAGTGATAAAATGCTGAGGAATCCAGATCGAGTGGATAGGAAGGAGCTATTTATAACAGAGGTCGGTAACTGGAAGTTTTAATTTGAAACTAATTCTCAGAAAGGTCGGGGGAAGAACTCATTTAACTCGGAGATGGTGGGAGACAGGTGGCAGAGGCAGTAACCAGCATCACATTAGAATAAAAGGACATGGATGTAACTGAAATGCTGGAACATGCAGGGCAATGGACTAAAGTCTGCAGAAAGGGATCAATGTGATTTATTTGACATTTCCCTAGAATATAAAACTCCAGTCAATTTTCAGAATTTATGAGTACCATCAGATTTGAACTCTAAATGTCGGAATAAATTTATCAGAAATTTGCAGCACAGATCTAGGCCACTTGGCCCATCGTTGAAACTGACAACCGGAAGCGGCAGGGACAGGCCACTATAAACACCGGAGGAAACATCAAAGAAGCGCTTCGCAGGAGGCTCCCAAGCACTGATGATGTCGCCTAGCCAGGGGACGAAACGTTTGCAACAAAAACTTCCAGCTCGGCGAACAAAGCCTGTTGTGTTTAGATAGTAATAATTTTAAAGAGATTTTAAAAAGTAAGGTGACTTGAGTATAATGGAAGAAGTTGATTGGTGTGTAGCTGATAATCTTGTTTTAATCTGAAGTTAATTTAGGGTTAGTTAACAAATAAACACATGGTAGGGAATTCCAGCCCCATGGAGTGCACATCCAGTTCCATGTGGGAAAGCCAGGACACTTCTTGTATCAGCGACAACCACAAGAACACGGAGGTGACATGGGAAATGTCAGGAACACGCGTTTGACCACAGTTAAAGTACTGCACACATTTCTGATCTCCATATTCTAGGGTTGATGTGATCACACCAGAGAGGGTACACAGGAGACTGATCAGAATGCTTCTACAATTGGAAAATTTCTGCTCTGAGGAAAGGTTGGATAGGCTGGGGATGTTTACTGAGGAAGATGAGCTGAGATATAATTGAAGTGACAAAATGCTGAGGAATCCAGATCAAGTGGATAGGAAGGAGCTATTTATAACAGAGAGGTCGGTAACTGGAGGTTTTAGATTGAAACTAATTCTCAGAAAGGTTGGGGGAAGAATTCATTTCACTCGGAGATGGTGGGAGACAGGTGGCAGAGGCAGTAACCAGCATCACATTAGAGTAAAAGGACATGGATGTAACTGAAATGCTGGAACATGCAGGGCAATGAACTAAAGTCTGAAGAATGGGATCAATGTGATTTATTTGACATTTCCCTAGAATATTAAACTCCAGTCAAATTTCAGAATTTATGAGCATCATCAGATTTGAACTCTAAATGTCGGAATAAATTTATCAGAAATTTGCAGCACAGATATAAGCCACTTGGCCCATCCTGTATGTGTTCGCTGTAATAAAATTACCCAGGCTTTACAGCATTCTGTCCTCATCATTCAGAGCAATAACTTCAGACTGCATACTCTGCCCTCCATATTGTTATAATCTGTTTTTTCAATGTATTTCTTTGACAGTTGCTCACCTTGTTTCCTGGTTTCTTTCCCAGCCCTAACTCCATTCCCCGTGGCCTTGAGGGACGACCATTTCTGCA
The DNA here is from genome assembly GCF_004010195.1 of Chiloscyllium plagiosum. Taxonomy (NCBI): domain Eukaryota; kingdom Metazoa; phylum Chordata; class Chondrichthyes; order Orectolobiformes; family Hemiscylliidae; genus Chiloscyllium; species Chiloscyllium plagiosum. The sequence continues at coordinate 6,376 of NW_025206833.1, read as the reverse complement.
ATTTAATCTCTCCTGCCTTCCCCCATGTGACAGACTGTCTTTTTGTCTTTTTGTCCTTGTCTCATCCCCATCTTACTCACAACCTGTTACATTTCTGATGGTTCCCAGACCGCTGTAACTTTCAATGTGTCCCCTTGGTTCAATGGCACGAGTTTTGAATTCTCTTCCTCCAGAGATAATTGGAAATCTTTCTGGTTGCAGTTTCCCCCAGATTTTATTTTTAAAAAGAACATTTATGTCAGATTGAAGTATTCGTGAACCTTCATCCGCAATGCTGCCCATTTGGATGTAATCTGTGACCCTCCTACAGATGTGCAGGTTTGCTCTATTGGCCGTGCTAACATGGCCTGTAGTGTGCAGGTTCAGCGGTAGCCATGGTAAATGTGGGGTTATGGAGGTAGGGTGGGAAAGCAGGTCATTGCAGGCTCGATAGATAGAATTTCCTCTTTCTGCACCTACGGGATTCTGTGACTAGTTGTGATTGTCATCACGTTTTCCTAACGGCAGGTTCATTCAGCTCAGGTAGACATGCTGACTTTGTGTTTCTGTTGGTTCTCACTCAATCTTTTCCCTTTTTTTACAGCAATTTCACACTGTACGTGAGGGTGAGAATGAATTTGTAAATACAAATACACCAACCGAAACCCGCATAGGTCAGGAACTGTTTCTGCTGCTGGCATCACTCACAAGGAACAGAAAAATAATAAAGGATTCGTCACAAATCTTACAGGAACATAGAGATTATAATCACGAGGAAAGGCTTAACAACTCAAAATGTTTTTCTCAAGAAAAGAGGAGGCTGAGGGACAACCTGGCATAAGTAGTAAGCTTTGTTTTTGAGGGTTCAGAGACTTGAGGTTGGGTCTGAAGCATGGTTCATTGCCCCAAGTCAAAGTTGCTATCTAGATGTGTATCTTTCTTTTGTATTTCTGTCTGAGTTAACAATCAGATGGGTAGGTCAGTGTCTGAGTGTTTTCCCAAATCCCTGATTGAATTGGCCTCCTCAACAATCTCAGGTGCCTCACCACTCACTGGGTCATGGAGAAACTCTGCCGTTACAATGAAAATGGTCTTTGCTGTCACCTCTCCTCGTGCTTCCGCCTAATCCCAATTTCCCTTCATTAAATCCCAGCTGCCTCTAGCCCACCCACATGGACATGCTGAAGAGCATGTCAGGGGAATGGATTGAAACCGAGAGTTCAATAGCCAGAATAAAAGAGGAAGAAGGAAATAAACTGGGTTTGTAGATCCCAGGGGATACAGACCCCAGGCTGAGTCCTTTGTGGGCATTCCCGCAGTAATATGAGACAGCATTCCATGATGAGAGTTAAACCCGGGTGG
>NW_025206833.1:0-3774 GCF_004010195.1 Chiloscyllium plagiosum | reverse complement strand
GGTGTTTCATCAAGCTGGATATCTGAGTGAATTGCTTCCCACACTCAGAGCAGGTGAATGGCCTCTCCCCAGTGTGTATTTGCTGGAGTTCAGTGAGGCTGGATGGTGTACTGAACCCAATCCTACAGTGAGAGCACCTGAATGGTCTCGCACTGGTCTCCTGTGACAGGAAGAGATGATATTCACCATCCCGAGGGATACTGGGTCAAGATACCTCCAAGAGGGATCCAGTGAGAGTTGATTGGGACAAACTGTTCGCATGCATGAAAGAATCAATAATGAGGAGGCACCGATGTAAAGGGATTGACAAAGGAAGCACATGTGACATGAGACAAAACAATTTCATGCAGAGAAAGTTTATGGTCAGGAATGCACTGCCAAAGAGTGCGGTGGAGTCAGGTACAATGAAGAGAATCGAATTGAATAGTTGTTGGAAGAGGATGAATGGGAAGGTTTATGGGGTAAAGGTAAAGAATGGCATTCAGTGAGGTGATGAGCCAATCAGCCTCCTTTTGTCCTTCTGTGAACATTTCATTATGAACCCTCTAAGGAAATATCAGAGCAGGGATTGTGAAGGGGTCAGATTGAATGATGGTCTCGGTGAACAAAAGTGAGACACAGACACAGAGGGGTGTTCGGATGGATTGAATCAAATGTTATCAATTTTCATGGCCCCCAACACTACAGCAGTTACAAACGGGAGTGATCAAGAGAGTGGAATTAGAGCAGCAAATACATCTTAAACATTTATACAGCTAAAGAGGATGCTGGGTAAAGATATTACAGTTAGTGCTGACTTCATTCCAGATACACCAGCCAGGGAGCCCATCCTTGCTGTATCTGTCCTATCGAGCTCTTGAAGAATTTTATTCATTTCAAGTGTTTCTTAGATACTCCAGAGAAGACGGTTTCATGCTCTTCAATCTCTCCTGCCAGGGCAATGCTGTCGTCAGAATTCAAGTCACTGGTGCATGTAACTGGCTGCTTCATGGACTGGAACTGGCAATTGAGACTGTAAGGTTACTGTATAAAATATTTTCAACTGTATTGCCAGGTTGCCAGATGCATGAGGGGCTTTAAGAAAAAAACACAACTTAAGGGCATTGAGTGTCAGAGCACTTCCTGTTGTGGGGACATCCTGTTCAGGTACAATTTATTGATAACTGTTAGAATTGACCTGCACTGGCTCCGTAGAAGTGGTCAGAGTATTATAACTGTAATTGGAGCAGGTAATAAATTTCTCATGGGTTAAAACGTTTAGATAATAGAATAGGTGTGGGTTCTTCTGGTAAAGTGTGCAAAGTTATACCAAATGGTCCTAATTTACTTTCAGAGACAAATGAGAGAAAGGCACATTACTGAGGTCATTGCATTAGTCCAAATTTAGAAGTTCAGGAGAACTGAAGGGAGAGCTGGTGTTGGGAGGTGTAATAATGATAGGGAAAAATTGTTTTACAGAGAGAGAGAGAGAGTTCCCAGATGGGAAACTCAGCTTTAACATCACATCAACTGCAGAGTCATCCAATTCCGCAGGTCCTGATCCTTATTGTTAATAAGGAAGGGGAAAGCGGCATTCCCAGCCCAGAGAAATCATTCCCATGTTTCGCATGTGGTCGAATATTTAACTGGTCATGTGATCTGGGAAGACACCATTATGACGGGACCAGGGCGAGGGTATGCAAACGTGAGGATTGGGGGAAGGAAATTACCTACCCTTCCCATAGACACTCACCGACACACTCACACTGTGGAGAGGCCGCTCACCTGCCTCATGTACGGGAAAGGGTTTACTCGATCTTACAATCTGCTGAGGCACCATGAATGATAAAATGGATTTAGAACCTACACCTGCTCAATGTGTGAGAAAGTATTCATTCAAATCTCCCATCTGCAGAGGCATCAGTGCATTCCCATCGGGGAGAGGTCCTTCACCTGCTCAGTGTGTGGGAAAGGATTCACTCAGTGACCTGCTGAAACACCAGCGAGCTCATTCTGGGGAAAGGCCATTCACTTGCTCCCAGTGTGTGGGGCGAGATTCACTCAAATGTATCACCTGCTGAGTCCCCAGTGAGCCCACACAGGGCGAGAGGCCATTCAGATGGTCAGTGTGTGAGAGAGGATTCAGTGATTCATCCTGCCCCACTGAGACCCCAGCAAGCCCATACAGGGGAGAGGCCATTCAGATGCTCAGTGTATGAGAAGGGATTCAGTGATTTATCCCACCCCCTGAGACCCCATTGAGCCCAAACAGGGGGAGAGGCCATTCAGATGGATGTGTGTGAGAGAGGATTCAGTGATTCATTCTGCCCCCTGAGACTCCAGTGAGCCAACACCGGGGGAGAGGCCATTCAGATGGATGTGTGTGAGAGAGGATTCAGTGACTCATCCTGCCCCCTGAGACCCCAGTGAGCCCACAGAGGGGGAGAGGCCATTCAAATGCTCAGTGTGTGGCAAATGATTCAGTGATTCATCCCACTCCCTGAGACCCCAGCGGGTTCACACTGGGAATGAAGTGTTCACCTCTTTGTGTGACAAGGGATTTGTTGAGTCTTCAAGACAACTGAAAGTCCAGTAAGTGGTCACCCACCTGCTCCGTGTGGGGTAGAGTTCTCACATCACTGCAGGACTCTGATTCTGACGTTACTGTTCATCAGGGTCAGGAGTGGACCTTGTTCATGATGACACTGTTGGAGTATTGATGTTGTGGTTGTTAATCACATTAACTGGGCTGGTGTTGACAGAATTTATATTGCCACTTTCTGAACCTCTGGGTGTCTCTCTGGGCAGTAAGTCTCCACAAACAACAATGTGACAATAAGCAATGATCATCTGTTTTGATTTAAATTATGATCATAGCACTGCTGCTTCACAGAACCACGTACAAGGTTGGAGACCAGCCTTGGTCAATGTGGAGTTCCCACATTCTCCCCATGATAATGTGCTCCTCTCCAGGTGCTCTGGCTTCCTCCCATAGACAGCACCCGAGCTACAAATCTTCTCACAAACTTTGAATTCTATTCTCTGATTGAGGATAAAGGCTACACAGCAGGGTGTCCTTGGAGAAGGAACATGTGGTGTGTATCAATGCTCTCGATACCTTCAGATTGAGGTGGGCACCGCAGGGGATACAGTGCTTTATCTCCACCACTGCCCCCTCACCCCCAACTCTACTTTGATTTAGTCCCTTCTCACTCTGTCACTTGTATTGGTTTGCTTTGCCCGTCATGGGCCTTGTTTATAAATATTCAATTGGTTACACGGGTGGTTTACTACGGGTAATTAATCAAAAGCAAAATGATGCAATGATGATTTTGATGATGGGAAGGTTGCTCAGCTGTGTGTGATAACACGTCTGGGTAGGAGAAAGGGGGGGAAAAGAACGCTTCACAGCTCACAGAACGAGAACCAAAAAGCAGTTAAATCAAACCAAAGGTTCAGACAGGGAGGGAATATTTCCCTGGAGCCTGAGTAACTGGAAAGTGATGGAGTCCGGGAATAGACATGATTTTGTTCTAAAGGGCACTTGAAATTTTAAAAACTGTTATGTTGAGATAGTTTCAATTCTTTTACTTTTATTTATGTGGAATAATCTTTAACACAAGGTTTGCAAATTTGTTTTTTTTTTAATGTAAAAGACAATAGTTAAATAAAATCCATCAAACCAACGCTCAGTGAAAACTGATGTGGACGTGCAATCTCCTGGAGAATCCCTGCCCTGCTGACTTCTTCCTACCCGGGATTCATGGCTATATACATACCTGGGAGATAGCAGCA
>NW_025206832.1:10375-12089 GCF_004010195.1 Chiloscyllium plagiosum | reverse complement strand
ATTCCACTCTATATTTCTTAAACAAAGTTGCCTCTCTTGCTGTTTTAAATCATTCTCCTCTCACCTTCAAAAGGACGCCTCCGAGTTTTTGAACTCTCCCGCCCCAGGGAACAGACCCTTGTCGGTCACCTTGTCAATGCCCCTTGTGATATTTATAAGCCCCCAATAAGGTCACCCCTCAACTGCCTAGTTGTTCCACTCTATTTTAATCTCGAACCCTCCATTCCCAGCAACTTCCCGGTAAATCTCTTCTGAACCCCCTCCAGTTTAATACTGTCCTTCCTGTTCTCCAGACGAGGCCTCACCAACATCCTGTACAACCCCAAGATGCCGTCCCCAACTCCTGTACTCTCCCTTCTGAACAAGGAAGGCAAGCATGTCAAATGCCTTTAACCAGCCCTTCTACATGTGACGCAAACGTCACAGGATTATGTCCCTGAACCCCTCAGGGGAAGTCTCGCTGTTCTCCTACAGTACTCAGGGCCTGATTTGTATAAGTCCTACTCTGGTAATGCAAACAAAACTGTAATACCTCTCATTTATCCAAATGAAACTCCATCTCTGTCAGCCAGGGCTCCCCGATTGGTGCCATTAATCTCCAATTAGATTGAAGAACTTTGCCTCTGTGAGCTCTGTCTGGCTGAAACCAGGTTAGCCAGTAGAGATGTGGTCTCTCCTTTCCTGACCAAGGCATTAGCAGATTCTGGTGAATCTCCCGTCCAGTGTAACCACGTCGTCCTGATAGTCCATTACTCCACTTGTGTCGTGTTCAGCTGTAGCATGACCTTCCCTGCTCCTGTAATCCATGCCACCGCTGATTAAAGGCAAGGCTCCCACGTGCCACCTTCATTACTCTGTTGACTTGCCCCGTGACCACCCACAATCTGTGGCCCAGCACCCCAACGTCTCTCTGCTCCTCTGAGCTAACCCAGGCGGCTGCTGTTCACCCAGTACTCCCTTGTTGTGTTCCACCTTCCAAAGCTCCCTAGCTCTGGCTGATCTGACCAGTAGGCTGGAGGCAAGATTCCTGTCTGCGAATCGATCACAGACTGGGATTGTTCTCCAAGCAGGGAAGGGTTAAGGGGGAGATTGGAGGAGAGAGGGATATGCCCTCGCCCGAGTAAGCGTGCGGCCTGTCCTAAGGCTTGTCTGTGTTCTCTCCAACAGCCTTCAATCCCGGAACAGCAGAGGCCCAGCTCAGCACCAGGCTGCAGCGAAAGAGCTGACCCATTCCCCCGAGAGCACCTCCCCCAGCACCATCCAGGTCACCTACCTGCCGTCCAACCAGAAGAGCAAGAGACCCAAACACTTCCTGGAGCTGAAGAGCTTCAAAGACAACTACAACACGTTGGAGAGCACGCTGTGAGGGGGCACAGTCCGATCCCACCCCCACCCGCTAACACGGGCCGGAGAGCACGCTGTGAGGGGGCACAGTCCGATCCCACCCCCACCCCCACTGCTAACACGGGCCGGAGAGCACGCTGTGAGGGGGCACAGTCCGATCCCACCCCCCCCCCCCCACTGCTAACAGGGGGCGGAGAGCACGCTGTGAGGGGGCACAGTCCGATCCCACCCCCCCCCCCCCACTGCTAACACGGGCCGGAGAGCACGCTGTGAGGGGGCACAGTCCGATCCCACCCCCCCCCCCCCACTGCTAACACGGGCCGGAGAGCACGCTGTGAGGGGGCACAGTCCGATCCCACCCCCCCCCCCC
>NW_025206832.1:6880-9628 GCF_004010195.1 Chiloscyllium plagiosum | reverse complement strand
GAGCACGCCATGAGGGGCACAGTCCGATCCCACCCCCCACCACCAACACAGGCCGGGGGGCACAGTCTGATCCCACCCCCCACACAGGCCGAAGAGCAGACTGAGGGGGCACAGTCCGATCCCACCCACCACCGCCAACACAGGCCGGAGAGCAGACTGAGGGGGCACAGTCCGATCCCACCCCCCACCGCCAAGACAGACCGGAGAGCACGCCATGAGGGGCACAGTCTGATCCCACCGCCAACACAGGCCGGAGAGCAGACTGAGGGGGCACAGTCCGATCCCACCCCCCACCGCCAAGACAGACCGGAGAGCAGACTGTGAGGGGGCACAGTCCGATCCCACCCCCCCGGAGAGCACGCCATGAGGACATCACCCCCACCCCCCCCCCCTTAACCATTGGGCTGGTTTATGAAGCAGTCTCTTGTTTATACGGTCTGTGCTATTACATATCACTAACCCTGCACTGGGCACGGGTCTGTCGCTGTACAACGCTGGGGGACGGGTCGCCTATTCTTTAAGTCTCTGTTAAAATCCTGGAAGCTGTTCTGTCCCCCTTCAGTGCCTGCACTCCAGTGTGGAATTACCTTAGTGTCATTTTCAATGACGGTGTCCTGTGTATTCTGCCAGTATTGTTATTGGTACTGAGTTGACTTGTTAAAAGAAACCACGTTGGCAGTGTACAAGACAGGCTGGCTTTGGTGTTTTTATTAATCTGTTTAATCCATCCCGCAAACAAAACCACATCAAACAGTTCAGACTGTTTTAAACACAGGAAATAATTTAAATAGAAGAATGAACTGAAATCTTAAAACAGTGATTCTGAAAGATATTTACACTGAACTTGAAAGCCTCGAGTGTGGCAGACCGGGCAACAGTGTGGAGAGAAGGGGATTGGGAGCTTTATCCTAGTGACTTTGGTACATGTCCCATCTCCCAATTCTAGACCAGAACAGCAGCACTGCGATATCAGTGCTGTGCAGAACATGTCAATATGGGCCTGAGTTCCAGGGTACAAGTCTCTCAACGCTGGGAGAGGTTGATGGGGAACAGTGTAGAGGGAGCTTTACTCTGTACCTAACCCAGTGCTGTCCCTGTCCCTGGGAGTGTTTGATGGTGAGGACAGTATAGAGGCAGCTTTTTATTTTCAGTTTAAAACAAAAGTAAGACAACTTATAGTCTGTCATCAAACTCTGTGCTGTTTGAGGGAGCATCAAGGGAGTTTGAGAGTGTGGGGATGTGGAGCTCTCTCCCACATAGTGTTTGTCGATGTTGGGGGGTTAGTTCAGTCTTCCACGAGTGAAGTATTCGGTCACTCTGCCCTCAACAGTAAACCCGAGACGACATAGCCAGCAGCAAGGTTTGACTGAGGGAAGTGTGTTGGTTTCCAGCGGATCTGCTCCTGCTGTCATGATGTTTCTAGCACTCGTACCAAGGCTTTGGGTTTCCTGCAGCCCAGAGGGTATCTGGCAGAGGGAACAGAAACACAAGGAACTTTTCATTTCCTTCACCTTTTTTTGAGAAAGCAAAGTATTTTAAAGAGGCACTGTCTGGGGCTCTAATTCTTGTGGGCTGTCACTGGCACTTATCGAATCCTCCAGCACAGAAACAGGCCCTTCGGCCCAACAAGTCTATGCCGACCGGGTTTCTGAAAATGAACATTATCCGTTTCCCAGCATTTGGCCCATATCCCTCTAAATCTTTCTTCCCATCCGTGTACCTCACCAAATGTTGTAACCATCCCACATCCACCACTTCCGCAGGTAGTTCATTCCACACACGAACCACTCCCTGTCCAAAAACGTTGCCTCCTCATGTTTAAAAGTCCCAGCCTATCCTTATCTCAAACCCTCCACACTGAGCATCACCCTGGTAAATCTCTTCTGAACCCTCTCCAGTTTAATAATCTCCTTCCTGTAACAGGGCGACCAGAACTGGACACAGCACTCCAGACGAGGCCTCACCAATGTCCTGTACAACCCCAAGATGACGTCCCCAACTCCTGTACTCCAATGTCTGGGCGATGAAGGCAAGCGTGCTAAATGCCTTTTTAACACCCCCACCCCCCACCCCCCTGTGACAAAATGCCAAGGTGGCATCTGAACCTGCAGCCAAGACAGCATTACCCCAGTTTAACGAGCTCAGCACCATCACTTGTGTCCCGGGGCCATCTCTCTAATTGCAACCAGAAAGTCTCCTCTCCATCATCCCACACTCCCTTCCATCACTGTCCACTGCAAATCCAGTGACTCGTCATAAAGATGTACAGCACGGAAACAGACCCTTCGGTCCAGGCCGACCAGATATCCCAACCAAATCTGGTCCCACCTGCCAGCACTCGGCCCATATCCCTCCAAACCCTTCCTATTCATGTCCCCATCCAAATGCCTCTTAAATGTTGCAATTGTATCAGCCTCCACCACTTCCTCTGGCAGCTCATTCAATACACTGACCATTCTCTGCATGAAATAGTACCCCTTGGGTTTCTTTCATATTTTGCCCCTCTCACCCTAAACCTATGCCCTTCTAGTTCTGGACTCCCCCATCCCAGGGAAAAGACCTTATCTATTTATCCTATCCATGCCCCTCATGGTTTTGTAGACCTCTGTAAGATCACCCCTCAGCCTCCGACGCTCCAGGGAAAACAGCCCCGGCCTGTTCAGCCTCTCCCTGTAGCTCAAGTTCTCCAACTCTGGCAACATCCTTGTAAATCTTTTCTGAACCCTTTCAAGTTTCACAACATCTTTC
>NW_025206832.1:5328-6754 GCF_004010195.1 Chiloscyllium plagiosum | reverse complement strand
AGCCCATTGGCCCATCTGGTCCAGATCCTGTTGTAATCTGAGGTAACCCTCTTCGCTGTCCACTACACCTCCAAATTTGGGGTCATCTGCAAACTTACTAACTGTACCTCTTATGCTCACATCCAAATCATTTACATAAATGATGAAAAGTAATGCGCCCAGCACCGATCCTTGTGGCACTCCACTGGTCACAATTCTTCAGTCTGAAAAACAACCCTCCACCACCACCCTCTATCTTTACCTTCGAGCCAGTTCTGTATCCAAATGGCTAGTTCTCCCTGTATTCCATGAGATCTAACCTTGCTAATCAGTCTCCCATGGGGAACCTTGTCGAACACCTTACTGAAGTCCATATAGATCACATCTACTGCTCTGCCCTCATCAATCCTCTTTGTTACTTCTTCAAAAAACTCAATCAAGTTTGTGAGACATGATTTCCCCGCACAAAGCCATGTTAGATGCAGAGAAACAGACCCTTCAGTCCGATTGGTCCATGCTGACCCAGATATCCCAAATTTTAATCTAGACCCATTTGCCCCAAGGCCCTTTTCCAAGCTCCAACACCCTCTCACACCCCGTTCCCATTTACCTGGAGATAACCTGGGGGTCTGTGGCCACTCGGCCATTGCATTGCTGGGAGGTGGCGGAGGAAGAGACCTTGTGAGAGGTCACATACTCCAGACGGTCTTGCATCTCTCGGTTCTGCGTGGGAAGGTGGGAGAGGGAGAGAAAGGGGAGGAGGAAAACGTTAAGAGAAGGCAGCAGCGGGGGGAAAAGGACGCTACGTTTGCCAAACCCGGAGCCCGAGGGAGCGTCTGGGGCGAGAGGGCGTTTCAGATTAGGGCTGTGTGCACGGGGGATATTCCTTCGGGAGAACCTTGCTCACCCTGAAGGGTCAGCTCACCAGAATCTCCAGCCTCTCTTCCCCCCCCACCCCAGACATTCAGAGTTTCCCAAGACATTTTTTTTGCATGTGGTGTTTCGTTCTGCTCTGACCATTATCGGTCCGTGTCAGAGCGCCATGGTTTGGGAATCAGCCCGTCCCTCAGGATGACTGGCAATCAACTGTACCCCCAACAAAGTCCCCCTTCCCCACTGTCCCCCTTTGCTGTCGGAGGGTCAGTGCTGAGGGAGCGGGCACTGTCAGAGGGTCAGTGCTGAGGGAGCGGGCACTGTCAGAGGGTCAGTGCTGAGGGAGTGGGTGCTGTCGGAGGGTCAGGGCTGAGGGAGTGGGTGCTGTCGAAGGGTCAGTGCTGAGGGAGCGGGCGCTGTCGGAGGGTCAGTGCTGAGGGAGCGAGTGCTGTGGGAAGGTCAGTGTTGAGGGAGCGGGCGCTGTGGGAAGGTCAGTGCTGAGGGAGTGGGCGCTGTGGGAGAGTCAGTGCTGAGGGAGTGGGTGCTGTGGGAGGGTCAGTGCTGAGGGAGCGGG
>NW_025206832.1:1792-5026 GCF_004010195.1 Chiloscyllium plagiosum | reverse complement strand
AGCGGGCGCTGTCGGAGGGTCAGCGCTGAGGGAGCGGGCGCTGTCGGAGGGTCAGCGGGGAACAATCCCAGTCTCCCCCTCTCGGCTGAGCCCCCACAGGTTCCCGTCCTGGGGAATTTCCATCATTGTGCCTGTCGGTGCCATGATTCCGTGTACCTCAGACTCCAGATGCTCCACCCGCTCCTGTAGCTGCTGAATCAGCAGGTCCTTCTCCTCGATCTGAGTCCGGGAGCTCTGCATCTAGACAGAGAGAGAGAGAAACAAACAGGATCGTGGGGTTCAGATCCCTCCTCCATTCACCCGAGCAAGACTCCTGCAGAAGGAGGGGAGGTCTTAGTTTTACGTTCACTTGGATTGTCAGCGCCGAGGTAGCGGGCGCTGTCGGAGGGTCAGCGCTGAGGGAGCGGGCACAGTCGGAGGGTCCCTGCACAGCTCCACACCCTGGGCTATCCCAGGGTGAGTAGTAGGCTGGAGGGGTATCAGACTGTCCGACCCTGTCCAGGCATATGACAGAAAGAGAGAAAAACAGTTTGGGGGGTGGAGGGAAGAGAAGGAGATAGAGACATGTGGAGGTGGGAGAAAGGGAGGGAAAGAAATAGGGTGTGGGAATGGAGAGAGAGAAAGAAAAACACAGACAGAGAGAGGGGGGAAAGAAAGAGGGACACAGAGGGATAGAGAGGAAGGTGGAGAGGGGGAAAAGAAAGAGATACACAGACAGGGAGAGAGAGGAGATACAAAGAGCAGACAGAGACAGTGAGAGAGAGATGGAGAGGGGGGATGGAGAGAGAGATTAAACAGTCAGAAAGAGAGAGAGAGAGGGTTGAGGGGAGAGAAAGACAGACACAGAGAACGAAGTGGGATGGGGAAGAGAGAGAAGGAGAAACACAGACGGAGGGAAACACAAATAAAGTAACAGAGGTACACACGGAGGGAGGGGGGGGGAGAGGGTTGTGCGTACAGCTGCGAGACAGACTCCCACCCACCTGCTTGATCATTTGCCTGACTTTCCTCTGCTGGCTCTTCAACATATCATTGAGGTGACAAATCTTCTCCCTCAGGTTCTCTGCTTCTTTCTCCAGCTGCAACACCCTGGGAAAAGGAGAGGGGTGGGGGGGGGAGAAACAGGTTAGTGACCACCATCTGTCCTGTCAGGTCAAGGGAGGGAGTCCGGGCTGAGACCTTTCAGAGCGAGACTGCAACCACTGACACAGCACCAGTGCAAAACTTACACACAAACTCAGAGTCCCTATGTTGTGCAGGCCTACCATTCGGCCCATCGAATCCACAGTGACACCCCCCGAAGAGCATCCCACCCAGACCCATTCCCCTACCCTTATTCCCCATAACCCTGCATTTCCCCATGGCCTATCCACCCTAACCTGCACATCCCTGGGCACTATGGGACAATTTAGCATGGCCAATCCACCCCAACCTGCACATCCCTGGGCACTACCGGACAATTTAGCATGGCCAACCCACCCTAACCTGTTAATCCCTGGACACTGTGGGACAATTTAGCACGGCCAATCCACCCTAACCTGCACATCCATGGGCACTGTGGGACAATTTAGCATGGCCAATCCACCCTAACCTGTACATCCCTGGGCACTATGGGACAATTCCCCATGGCTGGCCAACCCACCCTAACGTGCACATTCCTGGGCACTATGGGACAATTTAGCGTGGCCAATCCACCCTGACCTGCACATCCCTGGGCACTATGGGACAATTTCCCATGGCCAATCCACCCTAACCTGCACATCCATGGACACTACGGGACAATTTAGCATGGCCAATTCACCCTAACCTGCACATCTTTGGACTGTGGGAGGAAACCGGAGCACCCGGAGGAAACCCACGCAGACATGGGGGGGAGAATGTGCAAACTCCACACAGACAGACACCTGAGGATGGAATCAAACCCGGGTGCCTGGCACCGTGAGGCAGCGGTGCTAACCACTGAGCCACCGTACTGTCTCTCTCTTACCACTCTCTTGAAGCACTGGAATCCCTGTGCTCCCTGTGCGTAGACCCACAGTGCCATTAGGGAGGGCGTGCCAGGATTCTGACCTCGTAGGAAAGGCCGGTATATTCCCAAGTTGGGATGGGTGAGGGGCTCGGAGAGGAACTTGCAGGGGGTGGTGTTCCCATGTACCTGCTTCCCCTTGCTTTTCCGGATGGTCGCGGGTTTGGAAGGTGTAGCCTGAGGATTTGAGTGAATTTCTGCCGTGTATCTTGTGCACTGCTGAGCTACGATGCAGGTCAGACGTGATTTCACGGACTGGCGGGACAAGGCAGAGAGCTGGCTGCCCTGGGTCACCCTTCAGCACCTCCTGCTGGAGAGCGCTTGCAAGCACAGCAGCACTGCATTGCCCGAGGAGAACTGGGTGGGGGCAGTCGGTGCCACTGCATTCGGGTAGCACCCCTTCCTACCTGTGTTGGTCGGTCTTGCCAGCGCGATTCTGCGCCCTCATCTCTTCCAACTGGCGCTCGTTCTCGGTCATCCTCCCTGCCAGCACTCGGTGTTCCTGCCAACGGGAACGGAACGAGGCCGTTAAAATCCAGATTCAACTGGTTTTCTGCTCGCTTCTCCCCCAGCGCCTCTCCCCTTCCCCTCGAAGCGCCCCCCCCCCCACCCACCAGGGGCAGAAACCGTCGGGGAGTGTGACAGAGAAAATGGTCCTGGTGGGACTTTCTATTCCTGAGCTCCCTGTGAGAGACCTTTCACTCACCCCTCCCATTCCACACAAATTCAACCCCCTCCCTCTCTCCCCCCACACCACGTCCCCTCCTTGCTGTCCATTACTGTCACATTGCGCCACAAACTCTGAGGAATTGTATCAGACTTGGAAAAACCCTAGCTCTGTGTTCTTCTGTCTGTGTGTGTGTCTCTCTCTCTCTCTGTCTGTCTCTCGCTGTCTTTGTGCGTGTCTCTCTCTCTCTCTCTCTCTCTGTCTCTGCCTCTGTGGATGCTGACAGACCTGCTGAGTTTCTCCAGCACTTTGTGCATTTGTCATTAATTATTTAATGTGGGTCGACTCGTTGAAGGTTTATTTGGAGAAACCGAGAGAGAGACAGACAGAGCGAGAGAGAGAGAGAGAGAGAGAGAGAGAGAGAGACACAGAGAGAGAGCGAGAGAGAGAGAGAGACACAGAGCGAGAGAGAGAGAGCGAGAGAGAGAGAGACACACAGAGCGAGAGAGAGAGCGAGAGAGAGAGAGCGAGAGAGAGCGAG
>NW_025206832.1:0-1427 GCF_004010195.1 Chiloscyllium plagiosum | reverse complement strand
TCCCTAGTTCCTGCACTCCCCCCCCCGGCCCCCCCCCCCGCCCCTCCACACACCATTGACGTGCCTCACGTGTGGAAGGTCTAGCCTCAAGCCAAACCTATTATAGCCCCCGATAACCCAGCTGCAGGACATCAGAGGGGGGAGGGGGAACGTGGTGCAGTCAGAGCATGACTGCTGATTGCCCCTCTCTCTCACTCTCTCCCCACCACCCCCTCACCGAATCAGGAGAGATGCCTTTGAGGAAAACGCCTTATCGTGTGACAGGGAGTTCCGGGCACTGCGCTGTGGCTTTTGGGGGTTGTTCCGTCCTGGTTATTATTTTCGAAGAGATGATTTAAGGCGGTGGGGCTGAGCTGTCTAGTAAACAGCTTGGGAGGCCTTGGGTTGAAAAAAAAGGTTGGAACAATAGAAGCAGACTGGCCGGGTGTTGCCAGCTCTCGCAGAACCAGGGTTTCGAGTTTAGTTTTGGGTTTACAGTTGGGGGTCTCGAGAGGGCAGAGGCTGCTGGAGCTTGGAAACCACCTTTTTCCCCTCTCTCGGTTAACTGTGAGACAAACCCTTTTTTTTTCCCTGGACCTACCTTTTGGCCAAGGAGGGGGGGTGGGGAGCGGTTACTGTCATGGACCCAGTTAACTAAACACTGCGTCTGTTATTCTGTTGAGGTTCCAATAAAGTTAGGCTAAAATACCAACAAAAGGATGAGGAGTTAACTAAATGGCGTTCTGCTTTAACGTTTTGACTGGTCACGTTGTATCTGGGACACAGCACGTTACGTTTACCTTAAAACGCAGAAGAACCGAGGCTAACTTCTTCAAATATTATTGAGGGAGGGGGTCTGGTCTGACCCATGACTGAAGACGTGCAGTGCATCATTCCCCCATGGCTTCATTAATTTAGAAGCCATTCCCATCCCCCATAGCTTTGCTTCCCCTGGCGGACAGTGTTTGTA
The DNA here is from genome assembly GCF_004010195.1 of Chiloscyllium plagiosum. Taxonomy (NCBI): domain Eukaryota; kingdom Metazoa; phylum Chordata; class Chondrichthyes; order Orectolobiformes; family Hemiscylliidae; genus Chiloscyllium; species Chiloscyllium plagiosum. The sequence continues at coordinate 478 of NW_025206832.1, read as the reverse complement.
ATTTGTTTGGGTTCATTTTGAACAGAGCCTGTCCCTCGTGGGTCTCCGAGGGGAGGGGAGGGGAGGGAAGGGGGAGGTGGGTGTCGGTGCCAAACTATAGCGTTACAACAAAGCCCTTGTACATTTCCATGGCGGATACAGACAGACGGACTCGGGTCTGTGTCACAGACCACACACTCCTCACCTCTTCCATTCCACCCATCAGCCTCTGCAGTTCCTCAATCCTGCGGTCACGATCGGCCACGCTCTCCTCCGACCTCTGGAGCGATTCCCTCGCCTCTCCCAGCTCCCTCTTCTGCTCGAAGATCCGATCCTGTCGCGGGCGGAGATTCAAGAGGAGGGTTTCAGTCTCAGACCTGGGCTCCTGCCCAGTCATGACAAGGCGCTCGCTACTGGACGCCAAACCGACGCTCAATCGGCAAGTCTCACACTTGCAACCACTCCTAATTGCCCCCCAGAATAACCCCGGGCCCTCCCA
>NW_025206831.1:8758-12087 GCF_004010195.1 Chiloscyllium plagiosum | reverse complement strand
GTGACACACTGAAACACTATCTGACTCTCTCTGAAACAATCTCTTATACTCTCTGAGAGACTGTGACAAACTGTGCCGCTCTCTGAGACACACTGTGACACTCTTACTCTCTCTGAGACACACTGCGTCACACACTGACTCTCTCTGACACTCTTTGAGGCACAGTATGACATACTGAGACACATTGTGACTCTATCTTCCACATTGGAACACACTATGTCACTTTCTGTCCCTCTCTGAGACACACTGTGAGACACTCTGACACACTGCAACACTCTCTGGGACACACTAAGACACTCTCTGATACACTGTGACACTCTCTGACAGACGGTGACATTTTCCGAGAATATTTAACACTCTCTGAGACACACTGTAACACCTGCTGTCTCTCACTGACTCTCTGAGATACTCGGTCACTCTCTGAGACACACTGTGACATTTTTTGACTCTCTCTCACACTCTCTGAGACATACTGTGTCACTCTCTGACTCTCTCTGAGACACAATGTGACTCTCTCTGACACACTGAGATACACTTTGACGCTCTCTGACACTCTTTGAGAAACACTGTGACAGATAGATTCAGAGAGAGTCAGAGAGTGTCACAGTGTGTCTCAGAGTGTGTCGCAGTCTGTCACAGTCTCTCAGAGAGTGTTTCAGTGTCTCACAGACTGTCAGAGAGTGTCACAGTGTGTTTCAGTATCTCGCAGTCTGTCAGATTGTCACAGTGCGCCTCAGAGAGAGTCAGAGAGTGTCACAGTGTCTCTCAGTGAGTGTCACAGTGTATCTCAGAGAGTCAGAATGTGTCACACTCTGTCTCAGAGAGTGCCAGATAGGATCAGAGAGTGTCGCAGCGTTTTGGAGAAAGTGCCAGAGAGTGTCACAGTGTGTATCAGCATGTGTCAGAGAGTGTCACAGACAGATTCAGAGAGAGTCAGAGAGTATCACAGGGTGACTCAGAGATTCAGGGAGAGTCAGAAAGTGTCACAATCTGTCACAGTGTGTTTCAGAGAGAGTCAGAGAGTATCACAGTGTCTCAGATTGGATCAGAGAGTGTCACAGTGTGTCTCAGAGAGTGTCACAGTGTGTTTCAGAGAGTGTCTCATGGTGTCACAGTCTGTCTGAGATGACACAGTGTGTCTCTGCCTGTCTCAGAGAGTGTCACAGTCTGTCACAATCTCTGAGAGTGTTTCAGTGTGTCACAGTCTGTCAGAGAGTGTCACAGTGTGTCTCTGCATGTGTCAGAGAGTGTCACAGTGTGCCTCTGCCTGTGTCAGAGAGAGTGATTCACTCGGTCGCTCTCTGAGATACACTGTGACATTTTTTGACACTCTCTCACACTCTCTGAGACATACTGTGTCACTCTCTGACTCTCGCCGAGACACTGTGTCACTCACTGACTCTTTCTGACTCTCTCTGAGGCACAGTATGACATACTGCGACACTCTCTGACTCACTCTGACACTCTGAGACACACTGTGACACTCTCTCACAGACTGTAATCCTCTCTGAGCCAAATACTGACTCTCTCTGACTCTCTCTGAGGCACAGTATGACACTCTTTGACACTTTCTGACTCTCTGAAACACTCTGAAATATAATGTAACATTCTCTGACAGACTGTCACAAAGTGACACTCTCTGAGACAAACTGTGACATTTTCTGACTCTCTCTGAGACACACTGTCATCCTCTCTTAGACACACTGTGACACACTCTGACTCTCTCTGACACTCTCTGATGCACACTGTGACACTCACTAACAGACTGTATCATACTGAGATACTCTCAAAGACAGATTGTGGCACTTTCTGACTCTCTTTCTCTCTGACTGTCTGAGACACACTGTGACACTCAATGAGACACACTGACACTTTCTGACTCTCTCTAAAACACACTGTGACACTCTCTGACTCTCTCTGATACTCTCTATGAGACTCTCTGACACATGCTGAGACACACTGTGAAACTCTCTGGCACTTTCACCAACACACTGCGGCACTCTCTGATCCTATCTGAACCTCTCTGAGACAGAATGGGACACTTTCTGACTGTCTGACTCTCTGAGACACACTGTGACTCTCACTGAGAGACACTGTGACACTCTCTCAGTGGCGCACTGCGACACTCTCTGAAAGACTGTGATACACTGAAACACACTGTGACACTCTCTGATTCTTTCTGAGGCACATTGTGACACTCTCTGAAAGACTGCGATACACTGAAACACACTGTGACACTCTCTGACATTCTCTGAAACACATTGTGACACTCTCTGACAGACTGTGACACAATGAGACACTCTCTGACACTCTCTGAAACACACTGTGACACTCTCTGACACAGGCAGAAACACACTGTGACACTGACACAGGCAGAGACACACTGTGACACTCTCTGACAAACTGTGACATACTGAAACAGTCTCTGAGAGACTGTGACAGACTGTGACAGTCTCTGAGACACATTGTGACACTCTCTGACACTCTCTGAAACACACTGTGACACTCTCTGACACAGGCAGAGACACACTGTGACACTCTCTGACAGACTGTGACAGACTGTTACACTCTCTGAAATACACTGTGACACTCTCTGACACAGGCAGAGACACACTGTCACACTTTCTTACAGACTGTGACACAATGTGACATTCTCTGACTCTCTGTGAGGCACAATGTGACACTCCCTGACAGACTGTGACACACTGAAACACTATCTGACTCTCTCTGGCACTCTGAGAAACACTGTTACACTCTCTGAGAGACTGTGACACACTGTGACACACACTGAGTGTGTTTCAGTGTGTGTCACAGTGTGTCACAGTTTCACAGTGTGTCTCAGGCAGTCAGAGAGAGAGAGAGAGTCAGAAATTGTCACAATCTGTTTTTGAGAGTGTCTCAGTGTGACACAGTCTGTTAGAGAGTGTCACAGTGTGCCTCAGAGAGTGTTAGAGAGTGTCACAGTGTGTCACAGTGTGTCTAAGAGAGGATGACAGTGTGTCTCAGAGAGTCAGACGGAGTTAGAAAGAGTCACAGTCTGTCTCAGAGAGTGTCACATTGTGACAGTCTGTCAGAGAATGTTACATTGTATTTCAGAGTGTGTAAGACAGAGTCAGAAAGTGTCACAGTATGTCATGCCGTGTCCCAGAGAGTGTCAGAGAGTGTCAGCATTTGGCTCAGAGAGGGTCACAGTCTGTGAGAGAGTGTCACAATGTGTCTCAGAGAGTGTCAGAGTGAGTCAGAGAGTGTCACAGTATGTCATACTGTGCCTCAGAGAGTGTCATAGAGAGTCAGACCGTATCACAGTGTGTCTCAGAGAGTGTCACAGT
>NW_025206831.1:7100-8404 GCF_004010195.1 Chiloscyllium plagiosum | reverse complement strand
GAGTGTCACAGTGTGTCTCAGTGAGTGTCACAGTGTGTCTCAGAGATTTAGAAAGTGTCACAGTCGGTGTCAGAGATTGTCACAGTGTGTCACCGTCTGTCAGAGAGTATCACAGAGTGTTTCAGATGTACTAGAAAGTGTCACAGTATGTCACAGAGAGTGTCACAGTGTGTCTCAGAGATTTAGAAAGTGTCACAGTCGGTGTCAGAGATTGTCACAGTGTGTCACCGTCTGTCAGAGAGTGTCACCGAGTGTTTCAGATGTGCTAGAAAGTGTCAACGTATGTCACAAAGAGTGTCGGAGAGTGTCACAGTGTGTCTCAGAGAGGGTCACAGTGTGTTGGAGAGTGTCAGAGAGTGTCACATTGTGTCTCTGCCTGTGTCAGAGATTGTCAGAGAGAGACAGAGAGTGTGACAGTGTGTCTCAGAGATTGTCAGATAGGATCAGAGAGTGCCACAGTGCATCTCAAAGTGTCAGAGAGAGTCAGAGAGCGTGACAGTGTGTCTGAGAGAGTGTCAGAGAAAGTCGGAGAGTGACACAGTGTGTCGAAGAGAGTTTCAGAGAGTGTCACTTTGTGTCTCAGTGAGTGTCACAGTGTGTCTCAGAGTGTCAGGGAGAGTCAGAAAGTGTCACATTCGGTGTCAGAGAGTGTCACAGTGTGTCACCGTCTGTCAGAGAGTGTCACAGAGTGTTTCAGATGTATTGGAAAGTGTCACAGTATGTCTCAGAGAGTGTCACAGTGTGTCTTAGAGAGTGTCACAGTGTGTTGGAGAGTGTCAGAGAGTGTCACAGTGTTTCTCAGAGAGTCAGGGCAAGTCGGAAAGTGTCACAGTCTGTCTGAAAGTGTGTCACAGTGTGTCACCGTCTGTCAGAGAGTGTAACAGAGTGCTTCAGATGTGCTGAAATGTGTCACAGTATGTCATAGATAGTGTCAGAGAGTGTCACAGTGTGTCTTCGAGGGTGTCACAGTGTGTTGGAGAGTGACAGAGAGTATCACAGTGAGTCTCTGCCTGTGTCAGAGAGTGTCACAATGTGTTTCAGAGAGTGTCAGAGAGTGTCACATTGTGTCATAGTCTGTCAGAGAGTGTCACAATGTGTCTATGCCTGTGTCAGAGAGTGTCACAGTGTGTTTCAGAGAGTGTCAGAGAGTGTCACATTGTGTCCCAGTCTGTCAGGGAGTGTCATAGTGTGTCTCTGCCTATGTCAGAGAGTGTTATAATGTGTCTCTGCCTGTGTCAGAAAGTGTCACAGTGTATTTCAGTGAGTGTCAGAGAGCGTCACAATGTGTCTCAGGGAGTGTCACA
>NW_025206831.1:0-3723 GCF_004010195.1 Chiloscyllium plagiosum | reverse complement strand
TGAGACAGACTGTGACACTTTCTGACTCTCCCTGACTCTCTGAGACACACTGTGACACTCTCTGACCCTCTCTGAAACACACTGTTACACTCTCTGAGAGACTGTGACACACTGCGCCGCTCTCTGAGACACTCTGTGCCACACATTGACTCTCTCTGACACTCTCTGAGGCACAGTATGACATACTGTGACACTCTCTGAGACACACTGTGACACTCTCTGACTCTCTCTGAAACTCTCTTAGACACACTGTCACACCCTCTGACTCTCTCTGACACTCTCTCAGACACACTAAGACTCTCTCTGATCCTATCTGACACTCTCTGAGATACACTGTGAGACACACTGTGACACTCTCTGACACTCTCCAACACACTGTGACGTTCTCTGAGACATACTGCTACACTTTCTAGCACATCTGAAACACACTGTGACACTCTCTGAGACAGACTGTGACAATTTCTGACTCTCCCGGACTCTCTGAGACACACTGTGACACTCTCTGACACTCTCTCAGGCATACTGTAACACTCTCTGACAGACTGTGACACACTGAAACACTATTTGACTCTCTCTGACATTCTGAAACACACACTGACTCTCTCTGACACACTCTGAGGCACGGTATGACTTACTGTGAAACTCTCTGAGACACACTGTGACACACGCTGACAAATTGTGACACTTTCTGACTCTCCCTGAATCTCTGAGACACACTGTGACACTCTCTGACTCTCTCTGAAACTCTCTGTGGCACTCTCTGACACACGCTGAGATACACTCTCTGGCACATTCTCCAACACTCTGCGACATTCTCTGAGACAGACTGTGAAACTTTCTGACTCTCTCTGACTCTGAGACACACTGTGACACTCACTGAGACACACTGTTTCACTCTTTGATTCTCTCAGAGGCACACTGTGACACTCTCAGACAGACTGTGACACACTGAAATACACCATGAGTGACTGTGACAGACTGTGACACTCTCTGAGACACACTGTGACACTCGCTGACATTCTCTGAAATACACTGTGACACTCTGACTCTCTCTGAAACTCTCTGTGACATTCTCTCACACATGCTGAGACACACTGTGACACTCTCTGGCACTTTCTCCAACACACTGTGACACTCTCTGATCCTATCTGACACTCTCTGCGACAGACTGTGACACTTTCTGACTCTCTCTGACACTCTGAGACACACTGTGACCCTCACTGAGACACACTGTGACACTTTCTGACTCTCTCTGAGGCGCACTGTGACACTCTCTGACAGACTGCGATACACTGAAACACACTGACACTCTCTGACAGTCTGTGATACACTGAAACACTGTCTGAGAGACTGAAACAGACTGTAACACTCTCTGAGACACACTGTGACACTCTCTGACATTCTCTGAAACACACTGTGACACTCTCTGACAGACTGTGACACAATGAAACACTCTTAGAAACACACTGTGACACTCTCTGACACAAGCAGAGACACACTGTGACACTCTCAGACAGACTCTGACACACTGAAACACACTTAGAGATTGTGACAGACTGTGACACTCTCTGAGACACACTGTGACACTCTCTGACATTCTCTGAAACACACTGTGACACTCTCTGACACAGGCAGAGACACACTGTGTCACTCTCGGACAGACTGTGACACCATGAGACACTCTCTGAAACACACTGTGACACTCTCTGAGACACACTGTGACACTCTCTGATCCTTTCTGAGACACTGTGATACTCTCTGACTCTCTCTGAAACACACTGTGACAGATTATGACACTTTCTGACTCTCCCTGAATCTCTGAGTCACCCTGTGACACTCTCTGACTCTCTCTGAATCTGACGGTGGCACTCTTTGACACATGCTGATACACACTGTGACACTCTCGGGCATTTTCTCCAAAATGCTGCGACACTCTCTGATCCTATCTGGCACTCTCTGAGACAGAGTGTGACACATTCTGACTCTCTCTGACTTTCTGAAACACACTGTGACACTCACTGAGACACACTGTGACACTCTCTGACTCTCTCTGAGGTGCACTGTGACACTCTCTGACAGACTGTGATACACTGAAACACACTGACACTCTCTGACTGTCTCTGAGGCACACAGTCACACGCTCTGACAGTCTGTGATACACTGAAACACTCTCTGAGAGACTGTAACAGACTGTGACACTCTCTGAGACACACTGTGACACTCTCTGACAGAGTGTGACACAATGAGACACTCTCTGAAACACACTGTGACTCTCTCTGACACAGGCAGAGACATACTGTGACACTCTCTGACACATGCAGAGACACACTGTGACACTCTCTGACAGACTGTGACACACTGAAACTCTCTCAGAGATTGTGACAGACTGTGACACTCTCTGAGACAGGCAGAGACACACTGTGTCACTCTCGGACAGACTGTGACACCATGCGACACTCTCTGAGACACACTGTGACACTCTCTGATCCTTTCTGAGACACTGTGATACTCTCTGACTCTCTCTGAAACACACTGTGACAGATTACAACACTTTCTGACTCTCCCTGAATCTCTGAGTCACCCTGTGGCTGAAAACTGCATCATTCCCCAATTCTACATCATTCTCCAGCTCATTCGCCATGCTCGCCAGATATACGAGATACACAAGATGGAATAATTTAAAGACGCCTATGACCCTCTGGAACCTGCCACCCCACCTATGCCCTGTGTTCTGAGTCCATCCCCTCCCCCAAGCCCACTTCCTGTCGTGTATTCACCATCCCTCCTAACCTTCCACGCTCTAATGCTGCATGTTCTGTACTCAGCAAAGGTCTCAGATTTATCCTTCTGTGCCCCCACTTTAATGAATTTCAGGAACGACATAATGTTGAACTCCGTTTCCACCGTCTTCTCCACGCTGTCCACTTCCCATCCCACAGACACTATGCTCATCTCCAAAGCTCTCCCTCCACCTGGATGCATTCCTCTGGCGTTTACTTGAACTCAGTCTGTTCATTGAGAACTTTACATGTGACACTAGTTGTCTTAATTTCTTTGCATCCCCCTCACCCTATCCAACCTATCACCCTCTAAACAGACTGTACGCTGTATGCTTCGATCCAACCCTGACTGTGTTATTCAGCCTGTGCTGATAAGGATGGTGCTACTGTAGTCTGGTGGACTCACTTCTCCATTTCACAGGCTGAGTGCCAGCCCTCAGATACGTCCACATATCACCTGCTGGCCCAAAACCCTACCATGGCACATCAGGCCATTTTATTAACTAAATCTGACCACATTTCATCTGGAGATTCTCAGCCACTCGTCCCCCACTTGCCCCCACCTAGCATTCCTAAGCTGATGGTCCTTTGATAGCAGAGCTCGCTTTTATATTCTCCTGAAAATCCACAAACAGAACTGACTGGGCAGACCCATTGCTTCAGTCTACTCCTGTCATACAGAGGGGGTGCATGGATACACACGTGGGCCCAAGTTCCTTCATGGTGTACGTAGACCATTCCTTGTTCCAGTTCTTTCCAGCCCCCAGCCGCAACTCTTTCTCCGATATGTAGATGACATCATAGCTGCTTCTCCTCTCTCTTGTCCAGAATTGGAAAAGTCTATCGTTTCCAATTTGCACCTCTCCCTCACTTTCACCTGGTCTCTCTCTGACTCCTCCCTTCCTTTCCTCGACATCTCTGCTTCTATTCCTGGGGATAGACC
>NW_025206830.1:7721-12086 GCF_004010195.1 Chiloscyllium plagiosum | reverse complement strand
CACGCGCTCTCCCCCACACATTACCCCACCATCACGCTCACTCCCTCGACATTCCCCAGCATCACACTCACACGCCCACGCAGTCTCCCACCATCGCACTCCACACACACACCTTAAACTGAGCTGCTGCGTGTAAACACCGACCCAGTTGATCCCCTCGAAATTGCCTTTAACCCCATCCCCATTCTCTTCCCTGAGTAACAGACAGTATGTCCCACACAATGTGTTCTGTTTGTGATATCCTGTTATACCAGTCTCAGCTACAGCCTATGGTGCCATTCCACCGTTATCCCCTAGTAACGATTCATGCTCTCACACCCACTATATCCCCGAGCAATAGCGTTTGGCCCAAACTCCATACGGTTGCCCTGGCAATGGCCTGACATGTCGTCCCAATCTCTATTCCCTAACATCGGCCTGAAGATCGACAACCCTCTTCTGTTCCCCCAGCACTGAAGATTCGAGGAAGACAGTAACATTGGGAGGTTATGATCGCAAGATGGACAGAGAGTGAATGAGATTGGGGAAGGCAAGGACAGTGGAATTCAGTGGGTAAATGGGAAAAGGAGAGAGAAATAGCAGTGCAGTGTGAGAGTGGGAGGGATATATGGAGGGAGAGGGACAAAGGGTGAAAGGTGAATTCTGTTGAGCGCCAAGTTGGAGTGGGAGACCCAGAAGGGAAAGTAAGGACAGAGGGTGTTAAACCCAGCTCCTGAGGTCAGGGTGCAGTGCCCTCCCCTTCCCTGAGGCCCAGGACTTGGGCTGAGTCTGTCTCTCTCCAGCTCAGTTTCTCCAACACAAAGACACACAACAACATCGGTCACTCTGCTGCTCGGCACGCTTTAATCAACATTTTTATTGTTTACAAATGGAAGTGATGGATACAGTCAGTGGGATGGTGCCTTTTCTCACTGGCCGCTGAGTTGTGAGAAACATTGAAATGTTTCCCTGTCACCCCCCTGTGGGATAGGGATGGACAAACCAGCGCTACCCTCAGTCTGTTACCATAGCAACAGGCTGCTCCATCGCTGAAACACTGAACTGAAATGAGAAAATCCCGGATGGATTGATTAATGAGGGAATTTGATGGATGGATGGATTTGGGTGAAGGGATATTTCAGCACATTCTTCAGCTGACAGAACGTTCCGGGGAATGTCAGTTACAGAATGTCAGTGACAGAACGTTCCGGGGAATGTCAGTTATAGAATGTCAGGGACAGAACGTTCCGGGGAATGTCAGTTACAGAATGTCAGTGACAGAACGTTCCGGGGAATGTCAGTTACAGAATGTCAGTGACAGAACGTTCCGGGGAATGTCAGTTACAGAATGTCAGTGACAGAACGTTCCGGGGAATGTCAGTTACAGAATGTCAGTGACAGAACGTTCCGGGGAATGTCAGTTACAGAATGTCAGTGACAGAACGTTCCGGGGAATGTCAGTTACAGAATGTCAGTGACAGAACGTTCCGGGGAATGTCAGTTACAGAATGTCAGTGACAGAACGTTCCGGGGAATGTCAGTTACAGAATGTCAGTGACAGAACGTTCCGGGGAATGTCAGTTACAGAATGTCAGTGACAGAACGTTCCGGGGAATGTCAGTTACAGAATGTCAGTGACAGAACGTTCCGGGGAATGTCAGTTACAGAATGTCAGTGACAGAACGTTCCGGGGAATGTCAGTTACAGAATGTCAGTGACAGAACGTTCCGGGGAATGTCAGTTACAGAATGTCAGTGACAGAACGTTCCGGGGAATGTCAGTTACAGAATGTCAGTGACAGAACGTTCCGGGGAATGTCAGTTACAGAATGTCAGTGACAGAACGTTCCGGGGAATGTCAGTTACAGAATGTCAGTGACAGAACGTTCCGGGGAATGTCAGTTATAGAATGTCAGGGACAGAACGTTCCGGGGAATGTCAGTTACAGAATGTCAGTGACAGAACGTTCCGGGGAATGTCAGTTACAGAATGTCAGTGACAGAACGTTCCGGGGAATGTCAGTTACAGAATGTCAGTGACAGAACGTTCCGGGGAATGTCAGTTACAGAATGTCAGTGACAGAACGTTCCGGGGAATGTCAGTTACAGAATGTCAGTGACAGAACGTTCCGGGGAATGTCAGTTACAGAATGTCAGTGACAGAACGTTCCGGGGAATGTCAGTTACAGAATGTCAGTGACAGAACGTTCCGGGGAATGTCAGTTACAGAATGTCAGTGACAGAACGTTCCGGGGAATGTCAGTTACAGAATGTCAGTGACAGAACGTTCCGGGGAATGTCAGTTACAGAATGTCAGTGACAGAACGTTCCGGGGAATGTCAGTTACAGAATGTCAGTGACAGAACGTTCCGGGGAATGTCAGTTACAGAATGTCAGTGACAGAACGTTCCGGGGAATGTCAGTTACAGAATGTCAGTGACAGAACGTTCCGGGGAATGTCAGTTACAGAATGTCAGTGACAGAACGTTCCGGGGAATGTCAGTTACAGAATGTCAGTGACAGAACGTTCCGGGGAATGTCAGTTACAGAATGTTGGGGACGGAACGTTCCGGGGAATGTCAGTTATAGAATTTTGGGGACAGAACGTTCCGGGGAATGTTAGTTATAGAATGTCAGGGACAGAACGTTCCGGGGAATGGCAGTTGTAGAATGTTGGGGACGGAACGTTCCGGGGAATGGCAGTTGTAGAATGTTGGGGACGGAACATTCCGGGGAATGAAAGTTATAGAATGTCGGGGTCAGAACGTTCCGGGGAATGGCAGTTGTAGAATGTTGGGGACGGAACGTTCCGGGGAATGAAAATTATAGAATGTCAGGGACAGAACGTTCCGGGGAATGTTAGTTACAGAATGTGGGGGACAGACCGTTCCGGGGAATGACAGTTATAGAATGTCAGAGACAGAACTTTCCGGGGAGTGTCAGTTATAGAATGTTGGGGACAGAACGTTCCGGGGAATGGACAGAACGTTCCGGGGAATGTCAGTTATAGAATGTCGGGGACGGAACATTCCGGGGAATGACAGTTATAGAATGTCGGGGACAGAACGTTCCGGGGAACCCCTTGACCTGTCCATCACCTTTCCCCCCTACCCACCCCACCAACATGATGTACTGAGCATGGACACACTGCAACATTAATGGGGTGAGAGACGGAGGGTCCAATCACAGGAATGGGAACTAAAGGCATCGCCCGATCAGCTGAAATCGTTAGATATGCCACATTCTCAATCCACATCACATCCCCTTGGGGTCCCTCTCATTCAATACTAGCCCAATTCTCCCACCCATCATGGCTGGAAGTACACACCACCACCCTGGTGCCCCTGGAGATTCCGTGATCCCTGGCACGAGTACCATCTTTAACAAGCCAATGGGCACATGTTTCAGTTTTCTCCGGTAGGAGCTGTCCTGCACAATTTACCCCGAGCATGGCAGGTAAGGGGCAATTACACCACAGTTTGTCGACATGGGCACGGAGGTCCTGGTGGATGGGCTAGTACAGAGGGGGGCCATTCTCTTCCCAGAGGAGGCCGCACCACCAGACCCACCGAGCATGGTCTGAGCTCCCCTCCCAGCTCAGTGCAGTATCTGCGGTCTGAAGAAATATCCAGCAATACAGGACAAGCATCAATATCCTTCCCCGTTCTGTCAGGATAAGGGTCACTGTATGGTCTCTGTTCCCTCACACTCACTGTATATCTGTTATAGCACCAACCCTCGAACAAGACTCGCTGTCTCTCGCTCTCTCTCTCCCTCTCCCCCTCCATCCCTCCCTCCCTCCACTCCCCCCTCCCCCAACCCGCCACACAAATAACACTGCATGCATAAAACACTGTGGACTGACTCCCTCCAGACACCTCACCATGACCCTGTCCCCCACCTACAGCAGGGCCACCCACTCCGACCCTCCCTCCCTCCCTCCCTTCCTCCCATTCCAGGAGAAACAGCCTGGAATAGGACAGAGAGGGCCAAGCCGGGTGGTGGAGTGCCCAATATCCATTCCCTCACCCCCCTCCCCCGCCATGTGGGGAGGACCGTGGTACAAGCCGGAGTGGACCGGGACGCCTCGTGTGGAGATTCTGAAACATCCACGTCCCACCGACCGAGTGAGGAGAAATGTTCAGTGAAGGACAATTCTCACTTTAAACCCACTGAAAGCTCCGTTTCCCCCCGGCACAACTTAGAAGCCGTGCCCCTGATGCCATCTCCCTTTTGTGTCAAGCTCGTACAAATGGAATCCCCACGGTCTCGATGGGCAGGAGGGTGGGCTCACATCACATCGTCACCACCACCTCCCAGGAAGGGAGAACGGTGACTCCCTCCCACACCTCCTCCTGTAAACAGCTCAGATACTGAAACTAATCTGT
>NW_025206830.1:0-6949 GCF_004010195.1 Chiloscyllium plagiosum | reverse complement strand
TCGGTGGGCAGGAGGGTGGGCTCACATCACATCGTCACCACCACCTCCCAGGAAGGGAGAACGGTGACTCCCTCCCACACCTTCTCCTGTAAACAGCTCAGATACTGAAACTAATCTGTCATTGTTACTGCCCTCCCCAATTGTCATGATATCTACAATAATCTGTGTTCATATACACCCAGGACCCTCTGCTCCTGCACCCCCTTTATAATGGCACAGCCTGTTTTAAACTGTCTTTCATTGTCTTTCCTACCAAAGTGTATCACCTCAAACTGCTCTGCATTAATCCCCATCTGTCTTACACCTGAACACTACACCAACGTGTCACTGTCCTGTTACAGTTCCACACTGTCCTCCATAGACTTCAGAGTTCTTTCAGGTTTGATGCCATCTACAAACATTGAGATTGTGATAGCATCACAGTTCCCATGAAACAACTGAAATCCTGCCCCACATACACAAGTGTGAGGAAGTGAAATACTGACATATTCCCACGGACAGAGTCGAATAATGACATGCTGTCAATGGAGCAACAAAAGTCCTGACACACACCAGACGGAGTAAATGAAATATTGACAAACCACAGAGCAAAAGAAATCCAGAAAGGTCCCACTTATCAATATTCATCAGGGTATAATGTGATGAAGTTGAAAGCATGTATTGTACCTTAAAGAGAGAGGGAATGCTGCTCTGAAGTGAGAGCTGACAAGCACGTGTGGTATGAGAGGATGGCAGACCCAGAAACAGTATATTGCTGTAGAGCTGGAGTCGGGTAATAAGCAGTTTAGAGAAAGAGGGTCCCAGAGTTGTGAATCGTTGATGTAAAATGTTCACTTTCAGAGTGAAAAAATAAATTTATGTTTTTATTTAAACAGTGGAATTTGGCAGATCTGTCACGCATATTTTAACAGTTTACGAGGTGAATTGGGCATTTCTTTATGTTTCATTTAAGTTACCAGATGAGCTTCACGCAGTGTCCTCACCATCCCGTGTGTGTATCTGTGTGTGTCTGTGTGGGGCAGGTCTGGAAGTCTCTGTGGTGCTTAAAGTGATGCAATGTCACCCTCTGGTGGCCTCCCCACGCCACTGCACAGGCATTTTCAGAGGGTGAAAACCAACAGGGATTCATTCAGAGAGGGTGAGGGAGAGTGCAGCTGCTCACAGCACCATCCAAACTGATGTCTTATCCATGTGCTGATCTAAATGTCCTTTAAACGTTGTAACTGTCCCTGCTTTCACCACCTCTTCTGGAAGTTCATTCCACACACAAGCCAGCTTCTGTCTAAAATATTTACCTCTCATGACTTTTGTAAATCTTTTTACTTGCACCTTAAAATATCCCTCAGTTTTGAATCCCCACCTCGAGGGAAAAGACATCAGCCATTCAGCTTCTCTGTAACCCGCATTATTTTATAAATGTCTGTAACATCAACCCCTCAATCTCATACTCTCCAGTGAAAAAAGTCCCAGCTGACCCAGCCTATCCTGATAGCTCAATCCCTCCATTCCCAGCAACGTCCAGGTCAATCTCTTCGGAACCCGCTCCAGCTTAACAATATCAAGGTCAGAAAAATCAAAGTGAATAGTTAAGGTGTTTTCTAAGTGTACGGGAAATCCAAAACTAGAGGACATAGGTTTAAGGTGAGAGGGGAACCATTTAAAAGTGACCTAATGGGCAGCTGATTCACCCAGAGGGTGGTGTACTAATGAAATGTGCGGGCAGGATGATCAGACTGGACACAGTATTCCAGAAGAGGTCTCACCAATATTCTGTACAACCTCAACATTGACATCCCAATTCCAATAGGAGAAAGGGAGGACTTAAGATGCTGGGGATCAGAGCTTAAAAATGTGTTGCTGGAAAAGCGCAGCAGGTCAGGCAGCATCAAAGTAGAAGGAGAATCGACGTTTCGGACATAAGCCCTTCTTCAGGAATCCCAATTCCAATACTCAAACGTCTGACCAATGTAGACATGTTTGCAAAACACCTTGTTAACCACACAATCTATATGAGATTCAAATTTTAAAGAATTGTACCTGACGGCCTAGGTCTCTGTTATACAACACTGCAAAAGGCTCTACTTTTAATTGTATAGGTCCTGTTGTTGTTTGATTTACTAAATCCAATTCCTCACATTAATCCAAACTAAACTCCATCAGACACCCCTCAGCCCAGTGAGTGATATTACTGTCACCTCCCCTTCCCACTTCAATTTTAAAATGACCATCCCTCTCCAGGAGACCTGCACACTTCGGCCTTGATTTTCACAAAGACCCTGAGCTTGGTTTGCCTTGTGTGGTTAGGGCGAGGAGGGACAGATTGCAGACACAGTCAGTGGGGAGGAGAGGCTGGACAGTAATCAGCGGCCTGGTATCATTTCATGGCTTGAAGAAGACGGCAGTCACACGATAGAGCTGGTTAAGAGTGATCGGTGTTTTGGGGTCAGAAATTAAGGTCTTCCTTCGTCTCTGGTGTTCAGTAATAAATATCGGTTTGAGACCCTTCATTGGGCAGAGTGTGTCTGCAGGATTTCTTTCCCTAATATTTCAGACTACAGATAATAGCAATTAAAGATGTTCATAGTTAATTTCGATAGCACAGCACGCACACTCAATATCCAACAGTTGAGACAAATATTTGTTTAATAATACAAAGTGTTTTGTGCAATTCAGTAACGGTAACCTGATTATAATAAATCCACACTGAGCTTAAAGTGGGCACTAAAATATGACCCAAAATCTGGGTATGGTAGTGTCGTGGGTAGTGTCCTTGCCTCTGAGCCAGAGCTCTGGATTTGATACCAATTCCTGACTTGAGCTGTAGTGTACCTAGCTCTGGACTAGAAGGCCTGGATTCAAGTCCTGCCTGTTGCAGAGGTATGTCCCAGCATGTCAGAACAGGCTGATGAGCAAACACACAGGAGAATAATGTTACAGCTTTGTGCGTATTGCTGAGTGATGCTAGTGTCCCTACCTCCGGGCACAAAGGTCTAGGTGTAAATCTCACAGATGTATCTCGAGATACATCTGAACAAACTGATTAAAATGGATTTAGAATTGTGACTTGATGGCGAAGGAAGAGTTGTCAGTATTGCATTTCAGAATTTAGGCCCGGGATGACTGAAAGTACAGCCATTCGTGTTGATTGGAGTCACATTTCGCCACAGTAGCGGCTTATAAAAGCAGAATGGTCATGGATAGGGTGAGTAGTCAGGGTTTTTCTTCAGGTTAGGGGCATCCAAAACTAGAGGGCATTGGTGGAAAATGAGAGGAGAAAGGTTTTGATGAGGCCTAAAGGGCACCTTTTCACACAGAGGGTGAGCTGCCAGAGGAAGTGCTGGAGGCTGGTACAACTACAGCATGTAAAAGGCATCTGGGTACTGACAGACCTGCCGAGCCTTTCCAGCAATTTCTGTATTGCTTTAAAAAATGCATTCATTTTAATACAGGTGTTCTGTTATTCTGTATATAACGCACCCTGAACATCTCGATTAGATTCCAGGCTGTAACTCACTCTAGGGTAGCTGTTATTCTGTACGTAACACACCCTGAACCCCTCGATTAGATTCCAGGCTGTAACCCACTCCAGGGTATCTGTTATTTTGCATATTAACCACCCTGAACCCATTGATTTGATTCCACTTCTTGTCATGTTAAGCTCATGTTCCCAACACAATCTAATCTCAATAATGATCAATGTATCACGGGTCCTCCTATCTGCTGGCACTACCACCATTTTAACTTTCTGATGTTTATAAACATGATCAGCTGTAGCATCTGAACAATACTGTTTCAGAATTTCTCATCAATTTACACAGAAACATTCAGCTTTTTCTATTCTGACTGCAAATCACCTTCCAGAATATTCTTTTGCATGTGCCAATGTTTTCAATATAATTCACAAAACACTGACAGCAAAATTGATGACATGATGGGATGTAGCAAACTGTTACACTCAGTACCTTCATGTTGCAATATAATAATATCCAATCAGAAACCTGCCCTGGGTCAGGGACAAAACCTCCCTGGGTCTGGAAGTGGGGACTGGGCAGGGGTTTTCGTCTGTCACTGAGTTAGTTTGTAAAAGGCATCTGGGTACTGACAGACCTGCCGAGCCTTTACAGAAATTTCTGTATTGCTTTAAAAAATGCATTCAATTTAACACAGGTATCTGTTATTCTGTATATAACGCACCCTGAACATCTCGATTAGATTCCAGGCTGTAACTCACTCTAGGGTAGCTGTTATTCTGTACGTAACCCACCCTGAACCCCTCGATTAGATTCCAGGCTGTAACCCACTCCAGGGTATCTGTTATTTTGCATATTAACCACCCTGAACCCATTGATTTGATTCCACTTCTTGTCATGTTAAGCTCATGTTCCCAACACAATCTAATCTCAATAATGATCAATGTATCACGGGTCCTCCGATCTGCTGGCACTACCACCATTTTAACTTTCTGATGTTTATGAACATGATCAGCTGTAGCATCTGAACAATACTGTTTCAGAATTTCTCATCAATTTACACAGAAACATTCAGCTTTTTCTATTCTGACTGCAAATCACCTTCCAGAATATTCTTTTGCATGTGCCAATGTTTTCAATATAATTCAAAAAACACTGACAGCAAAGTAGATGACATGATGGGATGTAGCAAACTGTTACACTCAGTATCTTCATGTTGCAATATCCAGTCAGAAACCTGGCCTGAGTCAGGGACAAAACCTCCCTGGGTCTGGAAGTGGGGACTGGGCAGAGAACGGGGATTTTCGTCTGTAACTGAGTTAGTTTGGAAATCTGTGCTGCACATGGACTTTTCTCCACATTATATTCCGTTTCTATGTGTGGGTATGTGAGATGGAGACCGTTTAAACTGAGTATAACTCTGCATCTCTGCTGAGGGATTCCATGTCCTTCAGACATTTGACTGCAGCATCATCCAATGTGAGAGTATCTGCCTGTTTCTCTCCCATCTTTCAGAACACATGGAAACCTCCACATACAGCAGTTTAATCCTGTCTGGCTCAGCTCATTGCTGAGTTGTTCCATGGTGGGTACTTTCTCCTCTGCTTTCTCTCCTCTCGTATCCCGTTGCTCTATCTATAAATCACCCAATCCCCTGAATTTGAATGTAATCTGCAGCTCACTCCTGGGTGTCTGTTATTCTACACATCATCATCCCGAATCCCCTTGGTAAAATTCAATCTGTAACTGACTTGTATTTTTAAGGGACTCTGTACATTAGCAACCCCAATCCTTTAATTAGATTTCAGTCTGTATCACACTCCTGGGTATCTGTTATTCTGTATATTAACCATCCAATCCAAAACCTGTTAAAATTGCCCACAGTGTTCAGGGATGTGTAGGTGAGGTGCATTAGTTAGGGGTAAATGTGGGGAAATTGGTCTGGATGGGTTATTCTTCTGAGGGTCAGTATGGTCTTGTTGGGCTGAAGGGCTTGTTTTCCCACTGTCGGGATTATATGAATCACCCGGAACCCTCTCGATTAGATTCCAACGTGTAACTCACTTCCATGTATGTGTGACTGGCATGTTTCAAAAACACCCCAAAACCTTCAATTCTATTCCACTTGATGGAGATTAATTTAGATAAATGCGAGGTGCTGCATTTCGGGAAATCAAATTTGAGCAGGACTTATACACTTAAGGGTCAGGTCCGAGGGAGAGTTGCTGAACAAAGAGACTTTGAATGCAGGTTCGTAGCTCCGTGAAAGTAGAGTGGTAGGTAGATAAGATAATGAAGGCAGCGTTTGGTATGCTTTCCTTTATTGGTCAGAGTTTTGAGTATCAGCATTGAGAGGTTATGTTGCGGCTGGAATGGGCATGGGTTAGGCCACTGTTGGAATATGGCGCGCAATGATGGTTTCCTTCCTATTGGAAGGATGTTGTGAGACTTGAAAGGGTTCAGAAAAGATTTACAAGGACGTTGCCAGAGTTAGAAGATTTGAGCTACAGGGAGAGTCTGAATAGGCTGGGTCTGTTTTCCCTGGAGCATCAGAGGCTGAGGGGTGACTTTATCGAGGTTTATAAAATGATGACGGGCATGGATTGGATAAATAGACAAAGTCTTTTCCTTGGGGTGGGGGAGTCCAGAACTAGAGCGCATAGGTTTAGTGTGAGAGGGGAAAGAGATGAAAGAGCCCTTAGAGGCAACTTGTTCACTCAGAATGTGGTATGCGAACGTGTGTCAGTAATACTTTCAACAAGGGAGAGGGGGCAATGTGTCAAAAGCCATTTCCATTCATTGATGCTGGCAGAGATAGGAAATCGAGACAGCTCTTGAAGGTGCTTAAAATGCAAATCCCAGAACCTGTTTACAGTGAATGCGGAGAGACAATGTGACATTCCAGTAAGGTCTCCCTTACTTTCCAAGCTCCTAATATATGAGAGAAACATAATATACAAAATCCGAAAGAGCTCAGCCATTGATTTGTAGATTTGCAGCGTTGGATCAGAATCCTGCCTGGTGAGGCCTTATCCCAAATTGAAGGGTTATTCAACTCCCACACTGACCTTCTGTGGGTTCACATTGTGCGTTGTCTACAAATTTTAAAAAATGCGCCTGCAATTAAACAAAGCTCTTTCTGGAACTTTGTATGTCTGTCGGTTTAAGTATCTTTCAACAGGATTGAAGATAAATGAGACAGTGAGACATAGGCAGCACTGTAACCAAAATTGCAGTGCATGAGAAAAGGTATATTAATATCTTCAGTGAAAGGGAAAAACAGAGGAGGATAGTCCTCAAACTAAGACCGTGGGGACTCAGTAAAGTCATGTACCATCATTTTAACTTCCTGATGCTTCTTTGCAAGATCAGCCAAATTCCCTAGACAATAGTGTTTCAGAATTTCTCACCATTTTAAACACAAACATTGTGCTTTATCTATTCTGACTGCAAATCACCTTCCAGAATATTCTCTTGCA
>NW_025206829.1:0-12084 GCF_004010195.1 Chiloscyllium plagiosum | reverse complement strand
TATCAAAATAAAGCAACAAAAAAGGTATCAAGACCCATCAGATAGGTTATGAGAGTAAACTACTTCAGAATATAAAGACAGATAGGAAACTATTCTATAAATATACAAAACGAAATGAATGGCTAGGGTAAGCAATGGTCCTTTAGAGAAAGGGGATCCAGTAAAGGGATATGAGGAAATGGATGAGGAGTTGAAGAGTTATTTAGTCCATCTACACAATGAAGGACACTAATCACGTGCCAGCAATTGTCAAAGAGAGGAAGGTAAGTGAGTACCTGGAAACAACCATTCCCAGGACAGAGATAATGTGGGGAAGCTAATGGAACCAAAGGTCTCCTGGCCCTGATGGAATGTATCCCAAGGTACAAACAGAGATGATGAGAGAAATAGCAACTGCATTTGTGGGCATTTTTCTGATGCAATTCCAGCAAATTAGAAAACAGGAGTTCACACACCACTGTTTAAAAAGAGAGGTAGACAAAAAGTGGGGAATTATAGACCAGTTAGCCTAACATCTGTAGGGAAAATATTTCAATCTGTAATCAAGGAATAAATGGCAATTCATCTTGATATAGATTGTCCCGTTGGGCAGACACAGTGATTGTTCATGAAAAGCAGGCCACGTGTAACTAACCTACTGGAATTCTATGAAGACATTACAACTGCACGGACCCAGTAGGTGTGGTGTACTGCGATTTCCAAGTGACATTCGATACAGTGACGCCAAAAATGCTGCTACGTAAGGTGTGGCATTACGAGTAATGTATTAGCATGGATACAGGATTGGTTAACTAACATGAAGAAACGAGTGGGAATACATGATTGTTTTTCTGGTTGCTGATCAGTGACTAGTGGAGTGCCTCATGGATCGGTGCTGGGACCGCAATTATTCACAGTTTGCATAAATCATTTGAAGTAGGGGGCCACGTGTAGTGTCTCAAATATTACAGATGATAATAAAATGAATGGCAGAGTAAAGTGTGCAGAGGACTGTTAAACTTTACAAAGGGACATAAATAGTTGAAGTGAGTGGGCCAACGTCTGGCAGATGGAGTTCAATTATAATAAATGTGAAATCGTCCATTTTGGTCGGAAAAATAGTAAAGAGGTCTCTTACTTGAATTGTTTAAAAAAACAGCATGCTCTTGTCCAGAGGGACCTGGGTGTTCTTGTGCATGAATCACAGAAGTTGGTCTGCTGGGGCAACAGCAAATTAACGAGGCAAATTGGGTTTTGTCCTTCATTGCGAAAGGGATTGAGTGTAAAAGCAAGGAGATTATGTTGCAGAGAGGAGGCTCGCTAGGTTGGTTCCAGAGGTGAGGGGGGTGGTTATGAGGAGAGACTGAATAGATTGAAATTATACATTGATTGGAATTTGAAAGAATGAGGGAGGAAAGAATAGAAACATATATATTTGTGAAGGGAATAGATAAGATAGAAATATAAAGGAAGTTTCCAGAAGCAAGTGAAACTAGGACAACAGGGCAAAGCCTCAAAATTAGATGGAGCAGATTTAGGACTGACTTGAGAAGGAACTTCTTGACCAAGAAGATTGTGAATCTGTCGAATTCTTCGCCCAGTGAAATTGTTGAAGATTTGTCAATGAATTTGTTTGAACTCAGATAATTTTTTTGAACAGTAAAGGAATTTAGGATTATGGTGATTCGGCGGGTCAGTGCAGCTGAGGCCATGAAATGATCAGCCATTATCTGAATAATTGGTGGCACAGGCTTGAAGGGCCAGATGGCCTACTCCTGCTCCTAGTTTGTAGTCCTTATGTAATGGGTAAACATGAAATGGGAATCGTATTTGAGAAATTGACTGGTCAATACGTACAGAGAAAAAATGGATGCAATGCATTTAGATTTTCGGAAAGATGTTGATAAAAACTATGGCCTAGTGAGCTAACTCCTATATTACAGGATTGGGACTAAAATATGAGCATGGTTTTCGTTTAGGAAAATTGACACGAAGCAGTGAACAGATTTGAAATGGAAGGATCATGTCAAGCATTTAGTTGAAGGAATCAAAAGCAATATTTCTCAGTCTGCTGACAGCATTAAACGATGTTGGATTGTTCGTGGGTGAGGAGTATATAAAAAAGCTCCAAAGTGATTGAGACAAGTGGAATGAATGGGCAAATACGTGGCAGATGAAGATGTGACGGTGTTTACTTTGATGGGAACAATAGAACAGCAACCGATTATTTGAAAAGGGATTGGTTGAAACATGTTGATCTTTAAAGGGATTTATGTTATTTTTATTTTCCTGCTGTGAGCTCCGAGTGCAGCGCAGTGAATTTTGAAGGCAGAAGTCAATACTGGGAATGGCATTGGCACGCTGAGCAGTGGACACAGACCCACCAAGTGGGGAACTGTAACATTGAAAAGGATCTGGATCTCCCTGTAAACCAGTCACTGAAAGCAATATTGCAGGAAAATAAAGCGGGTGGGAAGATAAATGATGTGTTGAACTTCATTTCTAGGGGCTTGACTTACAGGAGTAAGGGTGTCTTACTGCAGATGTACAGGGCCTTGGTGAGAGCCCATCTTGAACATTGTGCAGTATTGTGTGTAGTTTTATTCTCCGTACCTAATAAAGGACAAACCTGACATTGAGGGAGAGCAGTGAAGGATGACCAGACTAATCTCTGGTATGAAAGGTTTGTTGTGGAAGCAGAGTTTGGGGCGACTGGGACTGTATTCCATGTGCTTTAGAAAAATGAATTGGAGATCTCAGTGAAACATATAAAACTCTGACAGGGTGAAACTGATTGGAAGCAGGGTTGATAATTCCCCTGGCTCGGACATCTAAAACAAGTGGCCACAGTATTAGGTTAGGCAGGCCACTCTACTTTGAGATGAGAATAAATGTCTGCACTCAGTGACTGGTGACTCTGGGGATTTCTCTCCCACATAAGCTGTGGAACACAAGGCACTGAATATAAATAAGGATTTATCGACATTAAACCGTTCGAGAGGCATCTGGAGTACAGCTGTCAAAAGCTCTCAGATGTTAGGGAGGAGGCCTCTGCAGGGTCAACAAAACTGTGTTTCCGGTTCCCTTTTCTGATACCGAGGCTGGCGCTGGGTGTTCTGTCAGTTTTATCCCTCCGAACATCGAAGCAGTTTGATACAATGTAGTGTCTTGCTTTACCGTTTTAGAGACTATTAAAAAGTTTATCACGTGTGTGTGTCCAGAGTCACGTTTAGGCCAGTCCAGGAATGCATGGAATTCACCAGACCAGAATTCACTTCTTGAAAATACATTGGTAAAGCAAATTGGAGTTTGTAATTGACATTGATTTCAGCGTCATGGTTACTGACACCAGATTTTAGATCTCGATATTTTATTAATTGTTCTTAACTTCCATCAGCTGCCAGACCATTAGCCTGGTCTGGACTGGTAATCCAGTGACATTTCCATAGCACAGTTCCATCTCCACATGGGTAGCTATCTGGAACCACACTGAGCAGGATATTTCTGTGCTGTTTGACAGATCTTTCGAAAAGATCTTTTACTAGTTTAACTATCGTGATGGGAATGAGGGGGTGGTAATGGGTCAGATTTTGATTATTCCCCTCTTAGCGAACTGGACATAGCTGAGTAATATTCCGCATTTCTATGGAGACGTCAGATTTGGAGCTGGAATGAAACAGCTTCCCCAGGGACACGGTTTGTTGTGCAGCACAAGCCTTCGGTCCTCTTGCAGGAATGGTGTCAGGGTCCATTGCCTTTATCCTATCTACTTTGTTCACCTGTGTCTTCAAGTCACGTGCAGCAAATCAAATTGATTGAAGACGGGCATCTGTGATTCTGTGGACATCATGAGAAGGTAAAATCCTATATCAAGGTCCTATGTTTAAACAAAGCAGATGACAATAGGATGAGAGAGGAGTTGGCTAAAGATGGCTGGAAGTGAGGACTTTACGGTGGAACCGTTAATGTACAGTGGAAGGCTTTCAAAGCAATTTTTCAACGTTCTCAGCAACAGCATATAAGAGTGAAATGGGAGGACTGTAGGAAAAGTGTAATCTGCCGTGAATTTCTCAGGAAATAAGGGAGGCTATAAAAATAAAATAAATGGCATAAATAATGGCAAAGACCAGTGGGAAAATAGAAGATTGGGAAAACTTTAAATATCAAAATAAAGCAACAAAAAAGGTATCAAGACCCATCAGATAGGTTATGAGAGTAAACTACCTCAGAATATAAAGACAGATAGGAAAATATTCTATAAATATACAAAACGAAGTGAATGACTAGGGTAAGCAATGGTCCTTTAGAGAAAGGGGATCCAGTAAAGGGATATGAGGAAATGGATGAGGAGTTGAAGAGTTATTTAGTCCATCTACACAATGAAGGACACTAATCACGTGCCAGCAATTGTCAAAGAGAGGAAGGTAAGTGAGTACCTGGAAACAACCATTCCCAGGACAGAGATAATGTGGGGAAGCTAATGGAACCAAAGGTCTCCTGGCCCTGATGGAATGTATCCCAAGGTACAAACAGAGATGATGAGAGAAATAGCAACTGCATTTGTGGGCATTTTTCTGATGCAATTCCAGCAAATTAGAAAACAGGAGTTCACACACCACTGTTTAAAAAGAGAGGTAGACAAAAAGTGGGGAATTATAGACCAGTTAGCCTAACATCTGTAGGGAAAATATTTCAATCTGTAATCAAGGAATAAATGGCAACTCATCTTGATAGAAATTGTCCCGTTGGGCAGACACAGTGATTGTTCATGAAAAGCAGGCCACGTGTAACTAACGAGGTCAGTGCAGCGCAGTGAATTTTGAAGGCAAAAGTCAATACTGGGAATGGCATTGGCACGCTGAGCAGTGTACACAGACCCACCAAGTGGGGAACTGTAACATTGAAAAGGATCTGGATCTCCCTGTAAACCAGTCACTGAAAGCAATATTGCAGGAACATAAAGCGGGTGGGAAGATAAATGATGTGTTGAACTTCATTTCTAGGGGCTTGGCTTACAGGAGTAAGGGTGTCTTACTGCAGCTGTACAGGGCCTTGGTGAGAGCCCATCTTGAACATTGTGCAGTATTGTGTGTAGTTTTACTCTCCGTACCTAATAAAGGACAAACCTGACATTGAGGGAGAGCACTGATGGATGACCAGACTAATCTCTGGTATGAAAGGTTTGTTGTGGGAGCAGAGTTTGGGGCGACTGGGACTGTATTCCATGTGCTTTAGGAAAATGAATGGAGATCTCAATGAAACATATAAAACTCTGACAGGGTGAAACTGATTGGAAGCAGGGTTGATAATTCCCCTGGCTCGGACATCTAAAACAAGTGGCCACAGTATTAGGTTAGGCAGGCCACTCTACATTGAGATGAGAATAAATGTCTGCACTCAGTGACTGGTGACTCTGGGGATTTCTCTCCCACATAAGCTGTGGAACACAAGGCACTGAATATAAATAAGGATTTATCGACATTAAACCGTTCGGGAGGCATCTGGAGTACAGCTGTCACAAGCTCTCAGATGTTAGGGGGGAGGCCTCTGCAGTGTCAACAAGACTGTGTTTCCGGTTCCCTTTTCTGATACCGAGGCTGGTGTTGGGTGTTCTATCAGTTTTATCCCTCCAAACATCGAAGCAGTTTGATACAATTTAGTGTCTTGCTTTACCGTTTTAGAGACTATTAAAAAGTTTATCACGTGTGTGTGTCTGGAGTCACGTTTAGGCCAGACCAGGAATGCATGGAATTCACCAGACCAGAATTCACTTCTTGAAAATACATTGGTAAAGCAAATTGCAGTTTGCAATTGACATTGATTTCAGCGTCATGGTTACTGACACCAGATTTTAGATCTCGATATTTTATTAATTGTTCTTAACTTCCATCAGCTGCCAGAGCATTAGCCTAGTCTGGACTGGTAATCCAGTGACATTTCCACAGCACAGTTCCATCTCCACATGGGTAGCTATCTGGAACCACACTGAGCAGGATATTTCTGTGCTGTTTGACAGATCTGTCGAAAAGAACTTCTACTAGTTTAACTATCGTGATGGGAATGAGGGGGTGGTAATGGGTCAGATTTTGATTATTCCCCTCTTAGCGAACTGGATATAGCTGCGTAAAATTCTGCATTTCTATGGAGACGTCAGATTTGGAGCTGGAATGAAACAGCTTCCCCAGGGACACGGCTTGTTGTGCAGCACAAGCCTTCAGTCCTCTTGCAGGAATGTTGTCAGGGTACATTGCCTTTACCCTATCTACTTTGTTCACCTGTGTCTTCATGTCACGTGTAGCAAATCAAATTGATTGAAGACGGGCATTTGTGATTCTGTGGACATCTTGGCGAGGGTGAGGTTAATCATCCACTCAACACTTCTGGTATAGTATCGTACCAAAACTACATTTTTGACTATTACACTGATGTACAGGGCTGTGCCATTATTTAGGATGGGGATAATAGTGGAGCCCTCTCCTCCATGAGGTTGTTTAACCGTCCATCACCTTTTATGGCTGGATGTGACAGGACTGTTGCTTTGTTGGTGTTGAGATCATTGCACCCTCTCTATCAGATGTTAGTTCTGCTGTTTGGAATGCAAGCAGTCAATTTTGGTAGCTTTAACGAGTTGCCATCAGGTTTAGGTACACATGATTCGGACACTGGCACGTTCACCAATATATCACTGAACAATAGATCAACATGTTTGGAATGGTAGACCGAGGGATCATCGCAGGAAAAACGTTACAGATTGTGCTTGAATATAATTCTGCTTCTGCTGCTGCTGCTGTGGTCTACAGAACCACATCTATGCCAGCAAATCTCGAATTAAGAAAGTTTGGAGAGTTAGAGCATTTAAAGTATTTTCAGATGAGTTTTGACTTGGAAATGAATTGAGTGCAATGAAGGACAAGTGATGAAGGAGGAGTGAAAGCGTCATAGATTCGTAGAATCAGACAATATGCAAACAGACCTTTCAGCTAAACTCGTCCATGCTCACCTGGTTTCCTAAATTGAATTATTACTATTTTTCTTCTTTTAGCACAGCCCCCCTCCAAATATTTCCTATTCATGTACACATCCAATTGTCCTTCAAATGTTGTATTTGTACTCCCCAATGCGACTTCCTCTGACAGCTCTCTACCGATACACACCACCCTCTGTGAGAAACAACTGTCCTTTTGATATCGTTTAAATGTATTCCCTCTCACCTTAAAACTAGCCTCTCTGGTTCTGGACATACCCATCAGTGGGAAAAGGTCTTGTCTATTCATCCTATTCATGCCTCTCATGAGGAAATAAAGGTCACCTCTCAGCCTCCAACGCAAAAGGAACAAAATCCCAGCCTTATATCTGAAAACCTCCGATCTCCGTCACATCATTTTAAATACTTTTGCCCCCGTCCCAGTTTATAACATCCTTCCTATAGCAGGGCGACAAGAATTGTACTCAGTACACCAAATGTGGCCTTACTATTCTCTTGTGGAACCACGACATGATGCTCCAATTCCTGTAATCAATGCTCTGACCGATGGAAGTCAGCTTGCCTTATGCCTTATTCACTGCCCTGTCAACAGGCGACTCCACTTTCACGGAACTATATACCTGGTCCCTGAATCTCTATTTGGCAACACTCCCGAGCATGCTACCATTTATTAAAATAAATCCTACACTCGTTTGCCTAATAAAGTGCAATATCTCACATTTATTTACATGAAGCACCATCAGCCAATCCTCAACCCACTTTCCAAGTAGATCAAGATACCTTTATTCTCTAAGACAGCCTTCTTCACTGTCCATCGTAACTCTAATTTTGGGGATTTCTTCTCCAAATTAATATCCATAGTTCCAATATTCTCATCCAAATCATTTATAAAAACAATGAGCAACAGCCTGGTCATTGCGGCACAACGCTGTACTCAGGCCTCCAACTAGAACAGCAAATCTCTGCCAACTCCCTCTGTCTCCTACAGTCAAGCCAGTTTTGCAGCTAATTGAATAGGTCTCGTTGATCTCATGTGATCTAAGCTTATTAACCTGGATACCATGTGGAACCTTGTTGGGCCTCACTAAGGTCCACGAAGACAACGACTGCTGCTTTACCTTCATCTATCTTCCCAATCACCTCTTCAAAAACTGCAATCCAGTTTTTGAGATATGGATTCCTAGACATAAAGCTGTGCTGAATATCCGTAATCAGTCCTCGCCTTTCCAAATGCATGTAAATCCTGCCTCTCAGAATCTCCTACAAACACTTATCCACCCTTGACATCAAATTTACTGGTCTGTAGTTCCCTGGGTTTTCTTTGCAGCCAAATTACAAATAATATAACAACATTAGCTGTCTTCCTGTCCTCCAGGACCGCAACCGTGGCTGTCAATGATACACATAAGAAAGTCAAGAGAACTGCAGATTTCGTAAACCAGAAACTAAGACAGGAATGTGCTGGAAAAGCTTTGCAGGTCTGGCAGCATCTGTGCAGAGAAATCCGAGTTAATGTGTTGCAACACGGGGGAACCCAGGCCCTCCACCACCACCACGCGCTAATTTAAACTTGCAACACAGAAAAGATTTTCCCCCCCCCCCCCCCGCCCCAATTAAGATATACCAAAACATTCAAATTTCAAAACTAGCCAGCTGTCGAATCTTCTCTTTGTAGCTTCCTCTGTCTTCGTTTCTTCTCCTTAGAGTTTCTGTTTCACAGGTCAATGATAAATATAGGTACATTTCGGAGAGCTATTCTCCGGGCAGTCTGCAGATGTTGGTGGCGTCGCAGTTCTCCTCTAACTGGTCAAATATTTTTTCAGCTTTCTACCCCAAAGCATCGGGTAATTTTATTTTTTTTTAAATATTGCCAAATGCCAAATTTAAACTCGATTGTAGTTTAGCTTCTTGGACATAATTTAAACGGATTGATCAAATTTGATTTTATTTTTTGTCTCATCGCAACCCAGGTACTGCCAGCTGCTGAACCAAATGTTACATTGTAAATTTTCCAGAACTCACTGTGCTTGTAAATCCTTCAACTCCCTTAAAGGCACATACCCTTCACACGTTCGTAGCACCTTCTCTCTCAAAAAAAAAACCATCATAATGAAAACACGTTTCATTGGTTTTTCTATTCTTCAAACATTACCATAACATACTGAAAACTGAAACCTAAGTTCACCTTAACTCCTTCCCATTTACCTATATTTAACTTTTGATAAATACAAATCTCGTCTAAACTTCATCAGTTAAATCTGCGATTACATTCTTACTACAAGTCACATGTGCGATTTTTAGATTAAAAGTCTGTAACATAATACTCCAATGAAATAGTCTTTAAACCGTTCAAGAATGTAAGCAGATTGGGCTCCGTGTCCACAACCGTCTCCAACACGCTGTTTGTGAATACACATTAAAATGTTATAAGGCTAGTACCAAACTCAATAGTTATTTCTCAATCGTGGAATATTTTCTCTGGTGGATGTTGAGTTTCTTTGAAAAGTACGGTCCCATCTCGAAGTCCTGTAGCAGTACAGCTTCAACTCCTATGTCACTCGCGTCGACGGCAACTCTGAAAGGTTTTCAAGCATTTGGTGTAGCTGAAACTGGTTTGGTGGTCAATATTTCTTTTTAATGGTCGAATGCCTCCTGGCATTGTTCTTTCAAGCAAAACTCTGTGCTCTTCTTCAGCAAGTCGGATAATGGTGTCACTACACTGCAGACGTTTGGAACAGACATCTGATATAATCCGCTGACTCCGAAGGAGCGAAGCACATTTTTCTTCGAGGTTGGCCGTGGAAATTCCTCGGTTGCTTTTATCTTTGCGTTCCATGGGATCAACCTTCCATGACCGATACTTTGTCCCTAGAATATTATATCTGCTTTCACGAATTCTGTTTTGTTTAATTTTATCACCAGTTTTGTTTCTCGTATTCATTCAAAAAGCTCTGCCAACTGTACCAAATGATCTTTCCAGGACTTATGAAGATCACTACATCGTCTCAACGGACTGCATAGTTTATTAATCAGGCCACAGCTCTGTTCATGGATCTTTGGGATATTTTGGGTGTGTTCGTCATTCCAAAGGGCATAACGTTGAAATGGTACAGACCATTTGGCGTTACAATTCAGAATTTTCTTTCACTGTCTCTGATAAAGGTACCTGCCAGAATCCACGCATTAACTCCAACTTCGTGATGTAACTGACTTGTCCAACTTTCTCGATACAGTCCTTCAATGTCGGTATTGGATATAAGTCTGATTTTGTAATAGTGTCGATCTTCCAATAATCCAAGCAAAATCATTGAGTCCCATCCGGTTTGGGAACTAAGATGATCGGCGAGCTCCAATCGCTTGGGCTTGGTTCGATGATGTCCTCATTGAGCATAGCCTCCACCTCCTTCTGGACCTGTCTGGCTTTGAGAGGATTACGCCGATATGGATTGTCTTATCGGAACAGTATTCCCTACATCTACTTCACTTACAATAGCATTAGTTCTCCACACACATATGATTCAAGCATATGTCCTCATATTGCAATAACAAACCTTTCAACTGTGTTCTATGCCCCTGAGACAGATAGTTTACTAATCTATCCCACTGCTCAAGGACTTCTACATTTTTGACATATTTTGAGGCACATCAAAATCCACGACATTTGGATTTGGTTCCTCACTCTGTAGGGCAGTAACTAACACCTGTTTCTCCAATTCTTTCTCTCCTCTACTTTTCAGGAGGAGACCTAAACACTCATTTCTAACCCACATGAAGGGGTCTTCGAATGTGGGAATTGGCAACAGAGGTACTAGTTTCATTACTGTCCGTGGCCTACCTACCATTTGTCATGAATGACATGTATGCCAAACGATAACCACATCTTTGTGCATTCCAGGTCAATAAAAATGTTTTTGTCCCTTAGTCCGAGTCTTTCGTACCCCTAGGTGACCTCCTACAGGTAGTTCATATGCTACCTGTAAAAATTCCTGTCTCTATGCTACCAGTAACACAATCTGGTGCACCTCAGCACATTTCTCCTCTGCACTAACCTGATGTGGTCTCCATTTCTGTCTTAAGATCTATCTTTCAGATAATAACCCTCATGAATATCCTCGACCTCCTTTTCAGAATACACATCCACATATATATCTTTTATCGTCTTGTCTGTCTGTTGCAAGTCCCTTCGCCTTTCAGGCCAAAACACCTCTGTCTGACCCACAGTCTGTTCAGGTTTTCCCTACACCATTACGGCAAACAGGGTGTCCATTAACTGAACCTCAACTCCGTCATCTTTGTCTATAGGTTGTCCTTCGTGCTGTGACTTATAATAGTGGGATATGGTTTTTGCACAGCCTGGGAAAATACCAGGATATTTCCTATTTAACACTTCAGTTTCTTTGTCTTCCTTGGGCTTCTCCACAACAAGCAACGTCACTCCCAACTTGGGATCGGCTAAATCCTTCCCAAGAACAAACTGGATTCCTGGATCTGACAGTCTGTCAATCATTCCCAGTTTAACTTCCCCAGTCTTGAGTAGGCACTCCAACCTGATCTTACATAGGGAAATGCGAAATTTCTGTCCATCTTTCCCATAAATTAATACATTTTGGGGTAACTGATCAGAAAGACTACAAATTCATTCATCTCTTACTATTAGCGACTGGTTAGTTCATGTACCTCTCAAAATTATAACTTCTTGTCTTTCTACCACTGTTATTTCTGAATAAACTTTACTCACAGATGCGAATTCTTTATTGAGATCAGGTCCTAACTTCATACCCAGCCCCTGCCGAGGCTGTGCACATTCCTGCAGCTCTTCGGTTCTTGTTGGGGTTTCCTTTAAAACTTTCACTGATGCCATTGGCTCAGCGTCTTTTAACACATCTTTTCCCACAATCCCTTTCTTAACAATCAGCACTGTGACCACACATATCCCTCCTTATGGCAGTGAAAACACCTTTTCCCAATGCCCTTCTGAAACCACCAGCACTATAATTTTCTGTGTCCCACTCCATTACAGTGAAAACACGTGAGGCCTTTCACTCCTTTCCACTCTCTTGGGCAGCTTTTTCAACCTGTGGTAAAACGCATATGTTCTACTCTTTCTTTTATAGTGTAGC